>NC_091344.1:16893590-17101090 GCF_038502225.1 Cherax quadricarinatus
TCGTTAGGTTCAGAATGATTTTGGCGAAATTATTGCATAAACAAATTTTCACTTGTCCTATATGGCAAGATGAGCGTTGCTATTTAAGCCAAGATCGCAAGTTCTGCCTATTCGGCACGACATATATATATATATATATATATATATATATATATATATATATATATATATATATATATATTATATATATATATACTGTATACATTATGTATACTTATATACATTATATATATTTATAATCATATATACATTATGTATGCATATGCTATTTTATGCACTCGCATTCCAAATTTACACTAATAAATTTATTACCTTATTGCGAATGCAGGAAAGTAATTCCAATGCAAGTTGTACCTGGCTCTAACTCAAAATCTCCAGACAAGGATCAAACCAAACAGTAAAAGGTAAACACAAACTATTTTCTTTATCCGTATATTCCCTTCACCAAGATATGTACAGTACTTACAATGTTAAATAATCAGCAGTAGAACAATAATGAGTCAGAGAGCAAAGAGTCACTCATTAAAGTTGGTTTTGTACCTCAGAACAGACAAGAGTGTATGAGTGTTCACGACTAGCAGTACTGAGCGTCTGCCACTCAGCCAGTTTGTACAGCATAACCACCACCTGGCTGGGAAGGCCAGCTCTCACGCTATTGGTTGACTGAACTGAATAATGTAACCGAACAGTAGGGCCCCTCAATAACCTGTTCCATTATAAATTGTTAGTTGACTGGTCGAGAGGGCATGTCAGTGGGTGTGTGATGACCACCGAGTAAATTGCAACATATTCGGTGCATGCCGCGTACCAATACTTTGCTCGGTTCGTTAAATTTAACGTGATTTTTGGAAGAGCATTGTAGATTTAATGTTAATTAACTCTGGATACCGTGGAATAACCAGTGATGCAATTTTCTTATCTTTATTATGTTACTTACCTTATTTAACCATTATTAATTAACAACCTTTCGCTCTTGCATGAAGATTAATCAAGTTAATATCGAATACAGAAACACGAATAATAAATATATTAAAGGCAATAAGAATAAGCTGACAAGTGGTGAAACAGATACAGCAGCAGGAGACCTTATACTGGAACTACATATCATCTACATAAGGTTTTATCAGTACAGCTTTTATGAAAAAATCGAAAATAAATTATGCAGCATGAAAGTCACCGGTCACTTGGTCCTCAAATAAATTAATATCAAGCAAGTCAACAGGCGCTGACGAACTGCTCTCAAGGAGAAACTTAGTAAATTATTAGCTGGTTTCTTAAACAAATCACTACAAACGGGTATCGCACCGTATAAGTGACGAACTGGAGTGTGGTGATGTTGGTAAGTAGTAGAGTAGGTTGTATGCTGTATATGTTCATTTACTATTAATAGATATATGTATTTTTGTATAGGTGAGTTTTTGTGTACTTCCTCATAATACATCGACTCTCCAGGCTTCAAATGCGAATTATCATTCTAAATTTGATAATTCTTCCCTTCAGGCCCCATGCTACGCTTTTGACTGCTTAACGTAAATAAAAGTCCTGGCTCCTAGGGGGGGGGAACCTTCCTAGTCCAACGGCATTTAAATTACTACACATAAACCAACCGAGGGCCAGGTAGGACACAAAACTATATCTATTTATTAATAGTAAATTAACATATACAACCTACTCTACTACATACCAATATCACCACACTCCAGCTCACCCAGTACTCACATTAGCTCACTACCATACTGCTACTATTGAGTAAATACTATTATTTATAAAAAAGGAGGCTCCATGACACTCCCCCTTTCTGCAGGCTACTCAACCAGCATGCTGTACTAGTACTCTCCCAAAACTTAAACAGACCTCTGCACACTAGTGCCTTACAGGTAAATATGAGAGCACTTAAACCAATAAAATAACCTATGGTATAAACTTATAAAAAAACACTATCCCTACAAACTCCAAACCGTGACGTCTTAGAACATCTTACTACTCTGCTGCGCTCCACGTACTGACACACACACACCTCGCTCTCAGCTCCTGGCCACTCTGACTGACCAGGAATAATACGCGTCCGGTTTCAGAACAAATCCCGGAAACGACATTATATATAAAGCGCTTTTATTTATTGAGGCCTGGTCACAGACCGGGTCGCGGGGGCGTTGACCCCCGAAACCCTCTCCAGGTATACAATATTCTCTACAATACACTGTGTAATAGTGTACAAT
Source organism: Cherax quadricarinatus (assembly GCF_038502225.1). Classification (NCBI taxonomy): domain Eukaryota; kingdom Metazoa; phylum Arthropoda; class Malacostraca; order Decapoda; family Parastacidae; genus Cherax; species Cherax quadricarinatus. The sequence goes on from NC_091344.1 coordinate 16,895,810, forward strand.
ATTAGTAAGAGTGCACAATACCAATAAGAGTGCACAATACCGGTAAGAGTGCACAATACCAGTAAGAGTGAACAATACCGGTAAGAATGAACAATACCAGTAAGAGTGAACAATACCAGTAAGAACAATACCAATAAGAATGAACAATACCAGTAAGAAAGCACAATACCAGTAACAATGCACATCATGGTGAGCCAGGGTCTCGTGGCTCACCATCACGGGTTCGTGGCTCACCATCACGGGTTCGTGGCACACCATCACGGGTTCGTGGCACACCATCACGGGTTCGTGGCTCACCATCACGGGTTCGTGGCTCACCATCACGGGTTCGTGGCACACCATCACGGGTTCGTGGCTCACCATCACGGGTTCGTGGCACACCATCACGGGTTCGTGGCTCACCATCACGGGTTCGTGGCACACCATCACGGGTTCGTGGCACACCATCACGGGTTCGTGGCTCACCATCACGGGTTCGTGGCACACCATCACGGGTTCGTGGCTCACCATCACGGGTTCGTGGCTCACCATCACGGGTTCGTGGCACACCATCACGGGTTCGTGGCTCACCATCACGGGTTCGTGGCACACCATCACGGGTTCGTGGCACACCATCACGGGTTCGTGGCTCACCATCACGGGTTCGTGGCACACCATCACGGGTTCGTGGCTCACCATCACGGGTTCATGGCACACCATCACGGGTTCGTGGCTCACCATCATGGGTTCGTGGCTCACCATCACGGATTCGTGGCACACCATCACGGGTTCGTGGCTCACCATCACGAGTTCGTGGCACACCATCACGGGTTCATGGCACACCATCACGGGTTCGTGGCTCACCATCATGGGTTCGTGGCACAACATCACGGGTTCGTGGCACACCATCACGGGTTCGTGGCTCATCATCACGAGTTCGTGGCACACCATCACGGGTTCGTGGCTCACCATCACGAGTTCGTGGAACACCATCACGGGTTCGTGGCACACCATCACGGGTTCGTGGCTCACCATCACGAGTTCGTGGAACACCATCACGGGTTCGTGGCACACCATCACGGGTTCGTGGCTCATCATCACGGGTTCGTGGCTCACCATCATGGGTTCGTGGCACACCATCACGGGTTCGTGGCACACCATCACGGGTTCGTGGCTCACCATCACGGGTTCGTGGCTCATCATCACGGGTTCGTGGCTCACCATCACGGGTTCGTGGCTCACCATCACGGGTTCGTGGCTCATAATCACGGGTTCGTGGCACATCATCACCGGTTCGTGGCTCACCATCATGGGTTCGTGGCTCACCATCACGGGTTCGTGGCTCACCATCACAGGTTCGTGGCTTACCATCACGGCCTCGTGGCTCACCGTTGCCTCATGGTTCACCATCACTCCTTTGTACACCCATTCATAATGTTAATAATTCTCTTCATTGTACAAGACGTCAGATCATGAAATATAATCTCACCGAGAGTTATAATAATAATAATATTTATTTCTACAAGTATATGTACAATGTATACAGACTATAGACGACATCAGTGACATACTACTATATAGAAAACTGTTGGTTATGCAGAGCATTTCGGGCAAATTAGGCCAATTTTGTCCCAGGATGCGACCCACATCAGTCGACTAACACTCAGGTATCTATTTTACTGATAGGTGAACAGGGGCAGCAGGTGTCTTAAGGAAACACGTCCTAATGTTTGCACCCGTACCGGGGATTGAACCACGGAATGCGCTGCAACTGCTTCATCTTACCTCGCTGTCTCTCTTACCTGTAAACAACATGATATTTCATTCTATTCACTATTAAAAGTTGAATACCTTATTCCCAGTTTATCTCCTTTTACTGTAACTGATTTTCGCACAGCTGAGTTAATTAGCTGTTTTAACTTTCAGTAAGATATTACAATGGAAATAATACGAAATAACAGTGGAAATAAGTCACTTTTGACTTTTTTGGGGGGTTATCCTAGTGGATAATTTACACATGTTACTGTATATGATAATTTGTGTAACTGTATTTATGTGTACCTGTACCTAAATAAACCTACTTACTTCTGGGTTAACAGTCTTGTAGCCCTCACGTCTAGCACTATTTTCATGTTCCCGGGTCTCAAAATTTGTTGTTTTCTTTCAGTATTGGAAACATAGTTAATAACATGGACATGCTTGTGGCTGTAATGGAGAGGCAAACACATGTGTTATCTCTCTCTCTCTCTCTCTCCATTTAAAACTTGACACACATAGTGGAGTGATATATTCTGAAAACCTGTCTGGTGAGGCATTGCTCACAGCTGACGTAATCATGGACCTCAGCACAACACTGAACAACAAAAGTCACTACATCGTGGCTGGAAAAATTCACAAATAACCCGCACCTGGGATACGAAACCTAACGTCGATATTTCGCTCTTGCACGGACCACTGTCAAGTCAAAACACTGCGTCTAAACCAAAAAGTTGTGACAACTTCACCTGAGGAAGACTTTGAAGAAAAAAACACCGGAGAGTGCCGATGGGCAGGTGTTATACCAGTAACAACTTTCACAATTGTTAACGCTGATACTGAAGTGAAGAGTGCAGGAAAGCAGTATGCAGCTGCTGGGAGACCAGGGATAAAACAAGGTCTGCAGCTGGTGCGAGACTAGGGAGTAAAACAGTGTCTGCAGCTGCTGGGAGACCAGAGGTAATACTGTCTGCAGCTACTGGAAGACCAGGGGTAATACAGTGTCTGCGGCTGCTGGGAGACCAGGGGGTAAAACAGTGTCTGCAGCTGCTGGGAGACCAGAGGTCATACAAAGTCTGCAGTTGCTGGGAGATCAGGAGTAATACAAGGCCTGCAGCTGCTGAGAGACCCACGGTAATACAAGGTCTGCAGCTGCAGGAAGACCACGGGTAATACAAGGTCTGCAGATGCTGTGAGACAAGGGATAATACAAGATCTGCAGCTGCTGGGAGACCAGATATAATACAGTGTCTGCAGCTGCTGGAAGACCAGGGGTCATACAAAGTCTGCAGCTGCTGGGAGACCAGGGATAATACAATGTCTGCAGCTGCTGGAAGACCAGGGGTAATACAAGGTCTGCAGCTGCTGAGAGGTCAGGGGAAATATAAGATCTGCAGATGCAGGGAGACTAGGGGTTATAAAAGGTCTGCAGCTGCTGGGAGATCAGAGGTAATACAAGGTCTGCAGCTGCTGGGAGGTCAGGGGTAATACAAGATCTGCAGATGCAGGGAGACCAGGGGGGGATAAAAGGTCTGCAGCTGCTGGGAGATCAGAGGTAATACAAGGTCTGCAGCTGCTGGGAGGTCAGGGGTAATACAAGATCTGCAGATGCAGGGAGACCAGGGGGGATAAAAGGTCTGCAGCTGCTGAGAGGTCAGGGGTAATATAAGATCTGCAGATGCAGGGAGACCAGGGGTTATAAAAGGTCTGCAGCTGTTGGAGATCAGAGGTAATACAAGGTCTGCAGATGCAGGGAGACCACGGGGAATACAAGGTCTGCAGCTCCAGGGAGACTGGGGGTAATACAAGGTCTGCAGCTGCTGAGAGAACAGAGGTAATACAGTGTCTGGAGCTACTGGGGGACCAGGGTGTAATAAAGAGTCTGCAGCATGGTGGATCAGGGGGTAATAAAGAGCCTGTAGGAGCATGGTGGACTAGGGAGTAATAAAGAGCCTGTAGGAGTATGGTGGATCTGGGAGTAATAATGAGCCTACAGCAGCATGATGGACCAAGAAGTAATAAAGGCTGCAGCATGGTGGACCGGGGAGTAATAAAGAGCCTGCAGCATTGTGGACCGGGGAGTAATAAAGAGCCTACAGCATAGTGGACCGGGGAGTAACAGTCTGCAGCATTGTGGATTAGGGAGTAATAAAGAGCCTACAGCATGGTGGACCGGGGAGTAATAAAGAGCCTGCAGCAGTTGATGGATCAGGTAGTAATAAAGAGTCTGCAGCATTGTGGACCAGGGAGTAATAAAGAGCCTACAACATGGTGGACCGGGGAGTAACAGAGTCTGCAGCATGGTGGACCGGGGAGTAATAAAGAGCTGCAGCAGCTAGTGGACTAGGGAGTAATAAAAAGTCTGCAGCATGGTAAACCAGGGAGTAATAAAGAGCCTGCAGCAGCTGGTGGACCAGGGAGTAATAAAGAGTCTGCAGCATGGTGGACCAGGTAGTAATAAAGGCTGCAGCATGGTGGACCGGGGAGAGTCATCCACTCCACCGAGTTTGTTCATTCCTCCAGCAAGAAAGAACCGATCCCTTGTGTTCTGGTGATTCGATTCCTGCTCCAGGAAGATCTTATTCTGACTGTGAAGCCACCAGCACCCATTAGTGACTTTGTAATGAGCCAAGAATTACTGTATCAAACAGTCGAGTTGAGTACTCCTCGCAGAAGAGTTAGTAATTCTACAGTCACTAGTGAATGTAGCTGTATCTTTTGTAGATACTCGTTCAGATCGTCCATGTAGCTGTATCTTTTGTAGATACTCGTCAGATCTCCCTCAGTCAAGGCATGTGTTAGCCATTGCAGTGGAATTCGATCCTCCCAGAGATGATAACCATTCTGCATACGTAAACCTTACCCTCGCAGAATTGGGTTTAGATGTAAACAGCCTATACAATTAGATGTCCGAGATGAAGGAAATTGTCAACTGTTTGTTATTAACTGATCCGTTTGTCAGAATTTTTGTGTTCACGTTCCCTCCGTATTCTGAGAATTTGACAGTAATGATCTGAGTGCGCACCAGATGCCTTTGCTGTTAATTTCACCTTGTATATATATATATATATATATATATATATATATATATATATATATATATATATATATATATATATATATATATATTATATATATATATATATATATATATATATATATATATATATATATATATATATATATATATATATATATATATATATATATATATATATATATATATATATATATATTTCCTCAGAATCCGTAGAGTGCATGAATACAGATCGATCGATCAATTCCATCCCATATTGTACAATGATTTGTTCTTATAAGTCGTGATGCATTACAATGAAACTCATTACGTTAAAACTGATTACGTTAACACCCATTACGTAAAACTCATTTTGTTAACATCCAGTATGATACCATCCATTAGTTCTAAGTTATATATGAATTTGTTATTGTATAGAATCAGCCCAGAACCACCTGCCTGTTCAGCCTATAGCATAGTAGTGTATGTCGAGACGACCTACGTAACATGACCGAGCTGTCAGCATAGTTGCTGATCCCCTTATATGTGTTATATAGATTAGCTGAGTATCAAAGTACCATCCATGTGTTTATATAGAAGATCCCTTAGGCCTGTGACTGTATGACGTCACGGGATGCAGCGAGCGAGTGAGACGAGCTGCCCCGCTCTCAGTCGGCGTTTAGACATCCATCCAGGCTGGGCCCATCCATTCCTTACCACAGTCTGATAATATATAGTGTTACCATCCAACAAGGTGTTTACCTTCAACCCTCGTATCTCGTACCGAACCCCACACGACTGCAGCATGGTGGATCAGGTAGAAATAAAGGCTGCAGCATGGTGGACCAGGGAATAATAAAGAGCCTGCAGCATGGTGGACCAGGTAGTAATAAAGTCTGCAGCATGGTGGACCAGGGAGTAATAAAGAGCCTGCAGCATGGTGGACCAGGGAGTAATAAAGAGCCTGCAGCATGATGGACCAGAGAGTAATAAAGAGCCTGCAGCATGGTGGACCAGGGAGTAATAAAGAGCCTGCAGCATGGTGGATCAGGGAGTAATAAAGAGCCTGCAGCATGGTGGATCAGGGAGTAATAAAGAACCTGAAACATGATGGACCAGAGAGTAATAAAGAGCCTACAGCATGGTGGACCAGGGAGTAATAAAGAGCCTGCAACATGATGGACCAGGGAGTAATAAAGAGCCTACAGCATGATGGACCAGGGAGTAATAAAGAGCCTGCAGCATGGTGGACCAGGGAGTAATGAAGAGCCTGCAGCATGGTGGACCAGGGAGTAATAAAGAGCCTGCAGCATGGTGGACCAGGGAGTAATAAAGAGCCTGCAGCAGCTGTGGGATCCAGGATACTACAAGACCCTGAAGCAGCCGGGAACCCAGTGCAATACAGAGCCTGGAGTCATTGATGACCATGACTCTTGTGTTGCATTCGTGCAAATTAATATTCCTAGCGTGTCTAACCCACCCGGATACACTAGTTCATATGCAGCTGGGACATTTTCAGTATTTTTGAGTATACATAAACACAGACACGCACACACAATTTAGGTGGAGAGGCCGTGAAGTAGGACTGAATACCAGCAAACACAAACTTTTATAAATTTGTGAGTGTACACAAAACTAAACGAAAACAATGCAAAAGTAACAAATAAAACAAATTTCAACTATTTGTACACACAGACAACAGATGGAGTAATTTCAAAAAGACTAGCTGTTTTTTGGTTAATTAGGTTTTAATTCTGTCTATTCACGAGAGCTGTTAAGACTGCATATTACCTGTTAACCACCAATTGAAAGTACTTTAATCCCATATACGAGGTTACTGGGATTAAGGTAAACTCTAAGTGCACATAAATTAAGATATACCTTCAGTGTTGATTTCAGTGTGCACCCATTCAGAGATACTCATTATAATATGTACAGGTGAAAACCCAAGTTTCAGTTAAGATTATTGAAGTCAGCGTTACTGAAGCCAGACTGTAGAAGCATACACTCAGACAATACACAAATAACTCGAATATAGGTTGAGACAAACTTTTGACGATGTTTCGGCCCGACTTGGACCATTATCTAGTACACTGTTCTGGTCATGGTATTGCGCCTTTTTATTCGTTTTATATTCAGATAGAAGAGTATAGACACCAAGGTATATACATCTATGTATATACACCAAGATATATACACCAAGATATATACATCAAGGTATATACACCAAGATATATACACCAAGGTATATACACTAAGATATAAGCACCAAGATATGTACACCAAAGTATTTACACCAAGATATATACACCAAGATATATACACCAAGGTATATACACCAAGATATATACACCAAGATATATGCACCAAGGTAAGTACACCAAAGTATATGCACCAAGATATATACACCAAGGGATATATGCCTCTCGGTATATATAAGCTGTGCATTTAATCTAGTCCCTTTTTAGGGACTAAAACATCCTGACACGGTGGTGTTAAAGCTATAAGCAGCCTCACAGGCTTTAATCCTTATATACAAACTACATTTTTCAGATGTATTATCATTCAAGAAACACTGAGTACGGTGAGTAGTGGCAACACTTGATGAAACACAAGATGCTCTGACATTATATCAACAAAAGATGTTAACATTTTAATGGCGGAAATCTAAATTATTATATAAATTCAGAAGCTCTAAACCTGTAAGGAACATACAACGCCTGAGGAATGGGAGGTAATGAGATGTGATCCAAGGAATTGGAAAACATTTCTAATTCCTTGAAACAAAAGTCCTTAAAGGATGTAGTGTGGAAAGTAAGTCACAATTGCAACAGTTGAGTATTTTTATTGTTGAGTGAAACTTTTCGCCTACACAATAGGCTTCGTCAGTCAAATGCAAGGGCAGCAGACAAAGTAGTAAAGATTATGTAATCAGTCCATCAACCTTGGACAAATAGTTTTGAGGTGGTCAGTCCCTCAGGCTGGAGAAGTGTTCAGCTCCATTGTCTGGAACAATGTGAAGCTGAACCATAAAATGGAGTCTGAAATACTGCCTCACTTTCGGCAGTATCTAAGACACCATTCCGGTTTGTGTATGCAATAATTTCGCAAAATCATTCTGAACCTAACGAAAAGAATATATTTTATTGTGCTTGCTTATTATTAAATTATTGAAAACTTATCTAAAATATTTTTAGTTGGATGAGGCTAAATTAAATTGCGCATTTTATAATAAGGTTAGGTAAGTTTTCTAAGGTTCTTTTGGTACAAAATTATTAATTTTTACATTAACATAAATGAAAAAATATATTTAAAAACGTAGAAGAGATTTTTTTCAGAAAGGACTTAATTTTAAATGAGTTCTTGCTAATTGACCAATAGGACCTATTCGGCACGACATACATACATATACATATACATACATACACACACACACACACACACACACACACACACACACACACACACACACACACACACACACACACACACACACACACACTATCTATATATATATATATATATATATATATATATATATATATATATATATATATATAAATATATATATATATTATATATATATATATGCTTGCAAAATTACAAAAAAATTAGGAGGATGTCTAGGCAAGTACGTTCCTAAAGGATGTCTTCACTGGAGTGAGAGAAAGAGAGAGAGAAGGAGGGAGGGAGGGATACAGGAAGTGCCCCGAGGCATACCAGCGCCCATAGCCAGAAGATGAATATTATAGCATTAGAAAAATCCCACAAGCATTGATACTGTAATAGCCTAAACGAAATTAACGTGGCAATAATAAAAAATTGGGCCACACCCCGCTATGATATCAGTAACTTTACATACATACATAAATATATTGGGAGTGATACAAGTTACTGGCATATATCACCTGTTTACTGTGATCTTATTGCATATATATATATATATATATATATATATATATATATATATATATATATATATATATATATATATATATATATATATATATATATATATATATATATATATATATATATATATATAACAGATTATTTACAGAGGGATAGGGAGATGTTTAGGTAAGGATTCTTTCTCGTAGTCAGTACCCTGGGCTGGGTTATGAGGACGGTTCCCCATGTGCTTTCTCGTCGAGATTCTTTTTGTTAATCAGTCAATATATCTGCATAATACTGCGCAGGTAGAAATAATAAAATATAACTAAGCAATCCAAGGTTACCCTGAAGTGCCTACTTTGCAGGCTATATTGCGTGTTGTTGATGGTAAACAGTTACCCTGAGGGTAGTGACGCTGCCCCTGCAGCGTACCCACCTACATATATGGCAAAGACATGACACCTGGTTTGGACAGGCAGTCAGTTGCCAGCTGTGGTCGCCACTGGAAGTCTGAAGAACATCCTGATAGGGAAGCTCAAGTCCCCGTGCCAAGTGATGTCTTGGATGCCCCTGAAGGTGGGATTGGCGCCGTGGATGGTGTTGGTATGCACGATGCTCTCTCGACCCCCGTGGTTCTGGTGAGTGCGGTGACAGGTACGCACTGCGTTCTGTCTCTAAAGATAAAGCCGGGTACGATGAAACTATCTGTGGCTTCAGGGTAATTCCGGGGCTGCATAAGTAGTTATTGTTTCAGGTATGTGGTTTCCTGCGGTCAAGGACTACACGATAGTGGTCCATGTTGAATTTGCGAGATTAATGGAACTCTAAGAAGAGCCATCGCTGCGTGGTTAGTGTTTATGTTGCATGACTGTAGGTAATTAGTCATACAAACTAACTGAGAGTTGCTCACAGTATATATGTTGTCTGTGTCTGGACAAAATATACCTATATGAGATAAAAATCTCCAAGCACTTTCGTGACTTCTTACATTATCAAGGATTATATATATATATATATATATATATATATATATATATATATATATATATATATATATATATATATATATATATAATATATATATATATCTTTAATCTATATGTGTGTGTGTGTGTTATAACAATATTTTAAAACAACTCCTCAGAAATCGAACTGGAACCATGAATGCAACATCCGTTTTCTCGCTGGATGGCAACACTGAGACGCTGGAACAGGAAGGTGATAGCCTTTGGGCCTCTGGTACTATCAAAAAGCCTGGAACCCAGTTCCTTGAGGAAGCCTATTGCACGCTTGCCCCACGGTTCGAAGGCGAACCATTCTGCGGCATAGAGATACTGGTGGCTCAGGTCCCCATATTTGTTGAGCTTAGAGTCTTCTCTATAATTAGCAGCTCCGCCCTACTGCCCAACACTAAAAGGGATTTTTAGGTGTCTGCCAGAGAAGATACGCAGGTACAGTCCCACACCAGCGGTCTGCTACTCTTCCAGAGATTGACTGTGATGAGATCAAGGCGGTTCATGGGATTACCTGAACAGAGGGATGTTGAGATTTTTTTTCTCTCTCTCTCTCTCAGCCGTAATAAGGTTCATCTTGATGGTGATGTTGACTTTCGTTATGCCTTGCATACCAGCACTTGGAACAAGCATACTTGAGGCCACGCAGACAATATTCGTCAGCCTCCTTCTCGTATATGTCGTGGCGAATAAGACAAAAGTGTCACTTAGGGAGAGGTGTCCTGAATAAAAGGCATATTCTGAAAATTTATTTTATACATTATTCTATTTATCTGAAACGGTTTAAAAACAAATGTTACGTCAAAACTAACTTAGACGCTTCACTTAACCTTGCTATACTGAACGTAATTTGAGTTAGTTATATAATTAACTTATCTTGGGTCAGCTTAAATTTATTTAATGTTAATCAACATCAGCGACATATATTCTTTTATAATCAGGATGATTAAGGCGGATTAAGTGCATATACAATTTTTCACTTTCTAATTTGGCAAAATGACAGTTATCTTTTAAACCTCAATCGTCTATAATTCATATGTTCACCTTGATATTTTCTAACCACCTTTTCCCAGTCCCTGATCTAGATATTACATTATTAAAAATACCGTGACAGGAACAATACACAAATAACCCGCACATAGGAGACTGGCACTAATGACGGAGTAACGTCGTCCTAAGTATCAGTCTTCAATGTGTGAGTTGTGTATTACATTACCACTTCTCTCACAGTCACCAGACTCCCTCCAGTTGAGCTGAGGACCTCACATTACTACGCTGCCTTTGCCGGAGTAGATATCAGTGAGTTAGAGATAAATGAGTGAGAAAGGCTGGGTCTGATTAGTATCTGAGGTAGTGAACCTAAATCTTGGGTAACTTTGAGAAGAAGGTTGGACAAGCAGATGGGTGGGAGTGAAAAAACTGTCTAATTTGGGCCAGTAGGCCTACTGCAGTAATCCTCCATTCTTATGTTCTTACGTAACATTCTACTGCACTACTGAAGAGGGAGTTATCGAGTAGGTAGGTAGTGTGTGTATCCGTCAAGTGACTAGTGGAAGGAGGATCGAGCCTCTACCACTCCTCATGCTGAATGACCCACACGGGTTTATTACTACACACAAAATACTCGTATAGTCAGGGCCGGATTACTGCATAGGCAAACTAGGCATCTGCCTAGGGCCCCGCGCATTTGGGGGGCCCCGCAGTCCAAGGGGTTCAGGGGCTCATCCAAGACTGCGCACATGGTGCAAGTGCAAAGGTGTCCCTACCTAAAAAGTTCAAGTGTTGGAGAGTAAAACTGATTTTTAAAAATGAATCAAAACAAAAATAAATAATTAAATAAAATAAAATAAAAATAAATAAACCTAACCATAGATGGCAACACTCAACACGCCTTTGTTTACATCAGAACAACTGTGTTTTCCCGCTAATGGGTGAGTATGGGAGATTCCTCTCCAATTTTCTGTAGTAATTACACGTTATCTAGACTTGTACTGTGACAAATTAACTGAAGTGTTGTTGATAGACATTGATGTGTATGGATAAATGTTTGTTTTCGCCTCTAAATGTTAAGGGAGGTACCTGATAGTGTTACTTGACCAGTAAAGACTCATGGACCAGTAAAGACGCATTTTTGGTAAAAATACTATAAAGAAAAACCTAAAAACGCAAACTGACTTCCGTTTGTAGGTTTTAAAAGCACTTTGTCCTGTCTTAAAGTGTTTATCATTTCAATAACAGATCTCAATTGATTGATGTTCTACATCACTTCCGTCGCAAATGCTTAGTTTTCAAGTTGCGACGGAAGTGATGTAGAACATCAATTAATTTACTACATATTTCCCCAGAAACACATAAGCCACATCAGAAAATCGTTGGTTGGGTGAAACTGAAAATTGTCCCTGCATTCTTTAATTCTCATGTCCTTATCTATGGTGGTAGGCCATTATTATTATTATTATCACACTGGCCGATTCCCACCAAGGCAGGGTGGCCCGAAAAAGAAAAACTTTCACCATCATTCACTCCATCACTGTCTTGCCAGAAGGGTGCTTTACACTACAGTTTTTAAACTGCAACATTAACACCCCTCCTTCAGAGTGCAGGCACTGTACTTCCCATCTCCAGGACTCAAGTCCGGCCTGCCGGTTTCCCTGAATCCCTTCATAAATGTTACTTTGCTCACACTCCAACAGCACGTCAAGTATTAAAAACCATTTGTCTCCATTCACTCCTATCAAACACGCTCACGCATGCCTGCTGGAAGTCCAAGCCCCTCGCACACAAAACCTCCTTTACCCCCTCCCTCCAACCCTTCCTAGGCCGACCCCTACCCCGCCTTCCTTCCACTACAGACTGATACACTCTTGAAGTCATTCTGTTTCGCTCCATTCTCTCTACATGTCCGAACCACCTCAACAACCCTTCCTCAGCCCTCTGGACAACAGTTTTGGTAATCCCGCACCTCCTCCTAACTTCCAAACTACGAATTCTCTGCATTATATTCACACCACACATTGCCCTCAGACATGACATCTCCACTGCCTCCAGCCTTCTCCTCGCTGCAACATTCATCACCCACGCTTCACACCCATATAAGAGCGTTGGTAAAACTATACTCTCATACATTCCCCTCTTTGCCTCCAAGGACAAAGTTCTTTGTCTCCACAGACTCCTAAGTGCACCACTCACTCTTTTTCCCTCATCAATTCTATGATTCACCTCATCTTTCATAGACCCATCCGCTGACACGTCCACTCCCAAATATCTGAATACGTTCACCTCCTCCATACTCTCTCCCTCCAATCTGATATTCAATCTTTCATCACCTAATCTTTTTGTTATCCTCATAACCTTACTCTTTCCTGTATTCACCTTTAATTTTCTTCTTTTGCACACCCTACCAAATTCATCCACCAATCTCTGCAGCTTCTCTTCAGAATCTCCCAAGAGCACAGTGTCATCAGCAAAGAGCAGCTGTGACAACTCCCACTTTGTGTGTGATTCTTTATCTTTTAACTCCACGCCTCTTGCCAAGACCCTCGCATTTACTTCTCTTACAACCCCATCTATAAATATATTAAACAACCACGGTGACATCACACATCCTTGTCTAAGGCCTACTTTTACTGGGAAAAAATTTCCCTCTTTCCTACATACTCTAACTTGAGCCTCACTATCCTCGTAAAAACTCTTCACTGCTTTCAGTAACCTACCTCCTACACCATACACTTGCAACATCTGCCACATTGCCCCCCTATCCACCCTGTCATACGCCTTTTCCAAATCCATAAATGCCACAAAGACCTCTTTAGCCTTATCTAAATACTGTTCACTTATATGTTTCACTGTAAACACCTGGTCCACACACCCCCTACCTTTCCTAAAGCCTCCTTGTTCATCTGCTATCCTATTCTCCGTCTTACTCTTAATTCTTTCAATTATAACTCTACCATACACTTTACCAGGTACAGGTGGTAGGCCATATATCATGCAAAACATAATGATTAGTTTGGTTATGAAAATGGTAATATAAATACCATTGTGCATTGTTCTTGGACTCAGTATGATTTCTGTTTAAGTAAATTGGAGATCAAGGAGGATGAATTAGTAAAATATTCGTAGCCCAAATCACTAACCTAATCTATGGTAAAAGTTCTGTATATGACTCCTTTCTGGTAACGTTTTGAATTTTTAGATGCGCAGCCAGAGGAAAGGGGGCTACAAGGGCCATATCCCCCCAATTGACAGAAAATTTTTTTAATAATAATTAAAAAATTAATAATAATTGATAATGAAAAATTTGTATTTGCATGATTACAGACAGTGATACATCCTCATTATGGCATCTCGTGAACGTGATGTTGGACGTTCTTATGCGAGTGGGTCACAGAAAAGAAAGAAGAAAATTCAAGAAGAAGAACAGAAAAAGAAAGATGTAGGAAGCTGCAGAAAGATCACAGACATGCTCACGAAAACACTTTCTGATGTTACCAGTACAGTTGAATCTGCAGATACGTCAGATCATACAGGAAGCCCTCCCTCCATTATTTCTCAGCCAGCATCTACTTCTTTTGTGTCTCCTCTCAATGTCTCAACGGACATTTCATCCACAGGATTTGTCTTAAAAGATCCTGCCTCATGGCCAAATGTAATCCCAGATTCTCTACGTAATGCTTTCATTGCAGAAAACTTCAGTCAAACTCTGAACATTGACTTTAGGAAATCAGCAAGGATTTATGATGATGGAAGTCGTCGTTGTTTAAAGTCATCTATGTTTTATAGGAAGCTTGCAAATTCAGAAACTGTGAAAAGATCATGGATGGTATACTCTGAAAGCTCAGGAAAAGTGTACTGTTCAGCATGCAAGCTATTTTCTACCAAAGAAAATACCTTCACACAGGGGTTCAATGACTTGAAAAATTCCAAGCGTTTCGAGGAACATGAAAACAGCACCACTCACAGGAGCTGCATTTTAGCCAGTGTATTTCGTGCACAGAAAAAAGGCTTATTGGATTCTCATTTGGAAAATCAAACTGAAAAAGAGCGCACTTATTGGAGAAATGTTCTAGAAAGAGTTGTTGCTGTTGTAAAATTCTTAGCTCTAAGAGGACTTGCTTTCCGTGGAGAAAATGAGGTTTTTGGTTCGGAAAACAATGGCAATTTCCTAGGGATCATAGAACTGTTAGTACAATTCGATCCATTCTTAGCAAATCATGTGTCACGCCTTGGGAATGCAGGAAGGGGCACTGTGTCTTACATGTTATCTACTATATGCAATGAATTTATTGAAGTGATGACTAAGAAGGTCCTCAATAACACCATAGCAGCTGTGAAAACTGCAAAATACTTTGCAATAAGAGTAGATTCAACACCAGATATTTCACATACAGATCAATTGACATTCATTGTTCGCTTTGTCGACTCCAGTGGTAAGCCTGTAGAGCACTTTATAAAATTCAATCCTCTTTCAGGCCATGATGGAGAAACAATGATGAATGTAGTACTGGATACTCTGCTTGAACATGATCTCTCTATTATGGATTGCCGTGGCCAGAGCTACGACAATGCAAGTAACATGTCGGGTAAATATAATGGATTGCAAGCCCGTATCAAGCAAATCAACCCACTTGCTGAATATGTGCCCTGCTCAGCACATTCTCTTAATCTTGTTGGGTCATGTGCTGCGGAGTGTTGTGTCACTGCAGTTTCATTTTTTGGACTTTTACAAGCACTCTTTAATTTTTTCTCTGCTTCAACGCATCGGTGGAGTATACTCAAGTCAACCATTCATGGAGATGTCATCAAATCATTATCAACAACAAGGTGGTCAGCGCAGCATGATGCAACACATGCTTTGAAAGACAGCTTTGCTGAAATACGTTCTGCTTTGATCCAAATAGCAGAGGATGAAGACCAGACAGCAACTACAAGAAGCGATGCAGCCAGCTTAGCATCAAAATTGGAAGATTTTGAATTGGCCTTACTCTGTGTGCTTTGGGACTGTATACTGGAACCGTTAAATGCCACGAACAAGACACTTCAGAAAATTGAAATTGAAATGGCTACTTGTGCTAAGCTCTATGCAGGCTTAGTGGAATTTGTAAGCTCACTTCGCAATGATGAAGCTTTTGAAATGTTTGAAGAGAAAGCTAAACTGCTGGTGAAAGACTACAGTTACCGGGCTGATCATCAGCGGTCAAGGAAGAGGAAACGCAATTTTGAAGAGCCAGACAATGAAATTGTGTTGCTACCAAGGCAGAAATGTAAGACAGCTACATACTTCGTCATTCTGGATTCACTGATTACAGAATTGGTGAAAAGAAAAGAAATCTACCAGAATCTCAATGACAAGTTTGGATTTCTGTTCAAAATTACTACTATGCCAGATGCAGAATTGAGAGAAGCTGCATTAAAGTTGGAACAACACCTTTCAGCAGATGTTCAGGACACATTTGTTGAAGAAATAGTTCATTTTTCTGGGTATATGAATCAGATTAAAGCTCCACCTGAAAAATGTGCGCCCTCAGCTGCTTTGAAACATTTAAGAAATGCAGGTATCTCAGAAACCTTCCCTAATGTTGACATAGTGTATCGCCTTTACCTAACACTTCCAGCTACTAACTGTGAAGGAGAACGTTCATTTTCTGTTTTGAAAAGAGTGAAAAACCAGCTCCGTTCAACAATGAGCCAAGACAAATTGTGTAACCTAGCCCTGTTGACCATTGAGTCTGATCTAACAAGAAATATTGATTTTCAGAATATAATTGATGATTTTGCCAATATGAAATCCAGAAAAAAGTTTACTTAAGAAGTGCCTGTGAATGTGAATATAAACAATTCTTTACTTTCTTGAGTTTATATGATTTGATAGTCTTATGCATGATGCAATGATAACAATAATGGTCAGTGATTTATAAAGGGAATAATAGTGCTGTAGTAGTTATGCTGAATATAATAGGTACATGATGTCACTACTTTAATAGCCTAATCTAGTAATACTATGCTGTCTTGAGTTTATTCTCTTTAAAATGCATGATTTAACAAGATAGTTATAATGGCTGTTGGTAAATGGTTTTGGTTGTCTTGATGTACTTTCCCTATTAAATTTAATTTAAATAGCCAGAATGTATTTAATTAGACCTTAAACAGGCTCACACCGACCCCGTCCCCACCTCCAAGCTGGAAGGGGTCGCCTCGCTTACCCGTAACTCAAAGGGGCCCCGCCAATCTGAATAGCCTAGGGCCCGGAGACTTCTTAATCCGGCCCTGCGTATAGTACAGACAACTTTACGCAATGTTTAATATGTTTAACAATATACAATACAACCAGGAGAACGTTCTAGCTCGAATCGAGCTAATCTGCTTAGACTTGCTACTTATGTCTGCAACATTGGAAGCTACTGATAATGTGTTGACTGCAATAAGAAAGGCCTAGAGCTATCATTCAACTCCCCCTATGGTTGTTTTGTATCTTCAATCACTTGTTCGAGATTACTGCATGTTTAACAATACATTTGTTTAAATTTGTTAAAAGGACTGTATCTCCCCAGCTGAAACTAATTAAGACTAACTGAATATAGCTTCGGATCCATTTGTTTACTTTCGTTCTGTAAAGATTATGGAAGTGAGCAGTGACCCAGAACAACCTCAAGTCAGCTCCACTACACTAAAGAAGAGAGCAAGGCAGCAACGTCTTCTGAAACGACCTTTACTACAGTAGCATAAAAAAAACGTAAAGGGCAGCGGCGCCCTCTGTTAGTGACTTGCAGACTCCTCTGCCCTAGCTTGAGTGACTAGTGGGAGACTTGTTGATAGCAACGTCGTACAAGTGACTAGTGGGAGACTTGTTGATAGCAGCATCGTACAAGTGACTAGTGGGAGACTTGTTGATAGCAACGTCGTACAAGTGACTAGTGGGAGACTTGTTGATAGCAGCATCGTACAAGTGACTAGTGGGAGACTTGTTGATAGCAACGTCGTACAAGTGACTAGTGGGAGACTTGTTCATAGCAACGTCGTACAAGTGACTAGTGGGAGACTTGTTGATAGCAACATCGTACAAGTGACTAGTGGGAGACTTGTTGATAGCAACATCGTACAAGTGACTAGTGGGAGACTTGTTGATAGCAACGTCGTACAAGTGACTAGTGGGAGACTTGTTGACAGCAACATCGTACACGTGACTAGTGAGAGACTTGTTGATAGCAACATCGTACAAGTGACTAGTGGGAGACTTGTTGATAGCAACGTCATACAAGTGACTAGTGGGAGACTTGTTGATAGCAACGTCATACAAGTGACTAGTGGGAGACTTGTTGATAGCAACGTCGTACAAGTGACTAGTGGGAGACTTGTTGATAGCAACATCGTACAAGTGACTAGTGGGAGACTTGTTGATAGCAACGTCGTACAAGTGACTAGTGGGAGACTTGTTGATACCAGCATCGTACAAGTGACTAGTGAGAGACTTGTTGATAGCAGCATCGTACAAGTGACTAGTGGGAGACTTGTTGATAGCAGCATCGTACAAGTGACTAGTGGGAGACTTGTTGATAGCAACATCGTACAAGTGACTAGTGGGAGACTTGTTGATAGCAGTTTCGTACAAGTGACTAGTGGGAGACTTGTTGATAGCAGTTTCGTACAAGTGACTAGTGGGAGACTTGTTGATAGCAGCATCGTACAAGTGACTAGTGGGAGACTTGTTGATAGCAACATCGTACAAGTGACTAGTGGGAGACTTGTTCATAGCAACGTCGTACAAGTGACTAGTGGGAGACTTGTTGATAGCAACATCGTACAAGTGACTAGTGGGAGACTTGTTGATAGCAGCATCATACAAGTGACTAGTGGGAGACTTGTTGATAGCAACATCGTACAAGTGACTAGTGGGAGACTTGTTGATAGCAGCATCGTACAAGTGACTAGTGGGAGACTTGTTGATAGCAACATCGTACAAGTGACTAGTGGGAGACTTGTTGATAGCAGTTTCGTACAAGTGACTAGTGGGAGACTTGTTGATAGCAACATCGTACAAGTGACTAGTGGGAGACTTGTTGATAGCAGCATCGTACAAGTGACTAGTGGGAGACTTGTTGATAGCAACATCGTACAAGTGACTAGTGGGAGACTTGTTGATAGCAGTTTCGTACAAGTGACTAGTGGGAGACTTGTTGATAGCAGCATCGTACAAGTGACTAGTGGGAGACTTGTTGATAGCAGCATCGTACAAGTGACTAGTGGGAGACTTGTTGATAGCAACATCGTACAAGTGACTAGTGGGAGACTTGTTGATAGCAGCATCGTACAAGTGACTAGTGGGAGACTTGTTGATAGCAACGTCGTACAAGTGACTAGTGGGAGACTTGTTGATAGCCAACATCGTACAAGTGACTAGTGGGAGACTTGTTAATAGCAACGTCGTACAAGTGACTAGTGGGAGACTTGTTGATACCAGCATCGTACAAGTGACTAGTGAGAGACTTGTTGATAGCAGCATCGTACAAGTGACTAGTGGGAGACTTGTTGATAGCAGCATCGTACAAGTGACTAGTGGGAGACTTGTTGATAGCAACATCGTACAAGTGACTAGTGGGAGACTTGTTGATAGCAGTTTCGTACAAGTGACTAGTGGGAGACTTGTTGATAGCAGTTTCGTACAAGTGACTAGTGGGAGACTTGTTGATAGCAGCATCGTACAAGTGACTAGTGGGAGACTTGTTGATAGCAACATCGTACAAGTGACTAGTGGGAGACTTGTTCATAGCAACGTCGTACAAGTGACTAGTGGGAGACTTGTTGATAGCAACATCGTACAAGTGACTAGTGGGAGACTTGTTGATAGCAGCATCGTACAAGTGACTAGTGGGAGACTTGTTGATAGCAACATCGTACAAGTGACTAGTGGGAGACTTGTTGATAGCAGCATCGTACAAGTGACTAGTGGGAGACTTGTTGATAGCAACATCGTACAAGTGACTAGTGGGAGACTTGTTGATAGCAGTTTCGTACAAGTGACTAGTGGGAGACTTGTTGATAGCAACATCGTACAAGTGACTAGTGGGAGACTTGTTGATAGCAGCATCGTACAAGTGACTATTGGGAGACTTGTTGATAGCAACATCGTACAAGTGACTAGTGGGAGACTTGTTGATAGCAGTTTCGTACAAGTGACTAGTGGGAGACTTGTTGATAGCAGCATCGTACAAGTGACTAGTGGGAGACTTGTTGATAGCAGCATCGTACAAGTGACTAGTGGGAGACTTGTTGATAGCAACATCGTACAAGTGACTAGTGGGAGACTTGTTGATAGCAGCATCGTACAAGTGACTAGTGGGAGACTTGTTGATAGCAACGTCGTACAAGTGACTAGTGGGAGACTTGTTGATAGCAGACTTGTTGATAGCAACATCGTACAAGTGACTAGTGGGAGACTTGTTGATAGCAACATCGTACAAGTGACTAGTGGGAGACTTGTTGATAGCAGCATCGTACAAGTGACTAGTGGGAGACTTGTTGATAGCAACATCGTACAAGTGACTAGTGGGAGACTTGTTGATAGCAGCATCGTACAAGTGACTAGTGGGAGACTTGTTGATAGCAGCATCGTACAAGTGACTAGTGGGAGACTTGTTGATAGCAGCATCGTACAAGTGACTAGTGGGAGACTTGTTGATAGCAGCATCGTACAAGTGACTAGTGGGAGACTTGTTGATAGCAGCATCGTACAAGTGACTAGTGGGAGACTTGTTGATAGCAGCATCGTACAAGTGACTAGTGGGAGACTTGTTGATAGCAGCATCGTACAAGTGACTAGTGGGAGACTTGTTGATAGCAGCATCGTACAAGTGACTAGTGGGAGACTTGTTGATAGCAGTTTCGTACAAGTGACTAGTGGGAGACTTGTTGATAGCAGCATCGTACAAGTGACTAGTGGGAGACTTGTTGATAGCAGTTTCGTACAAGTGACTAGTGGGAGACTTGTTGATAGCAGTTTCGTACAAGTGACTAGTGGGAGACTTGTTGATAGCAGCATCGTACAAGTGACTAGTGGGAGACTTGTTGATAGCATCGTACAAGTGACTAGTGGGAGACTTGTTGATAGCAGCATCGTACAAGTGACTAGTGGGAGACTTGTTGATAGTACAAGTGACTAGTGGGAGACTTGTTGATAGCAGCATCGTACAAGTGACTAGTGGGAGACTTGTTGATAGCATCGTACAAGTGACTAGTGGGAGACTTGTTGATAGCAGCATCGTACAAGTGACTAGTGGGAGACTTGTTGATAGCAGCATCGTACAAGTGACTAGTGGGAGACTTGTTGATAGCAGCATCGTACAAGTGACTAGTGGGAGACTTGTTGATAGCAGCATCGTACAAGTGACTAGTGTGAGACTTGTTGATAGCATCGTACAAGTGACTAGTGGGAGACTTGTTGATAGCAGCATCGTACAAGTGACTAGTGGGAGACTTGTTGATAGCAGCATCGTACAAGTGACTAGTGGGAGACTTGTTGATAGCAGCATCGTACAAGTGACTAGTGGGAGACTTGTTGATAGCAGTTTCGTACAAGTGACTAGTGGGAGACTTGTTGATAGCAGCATCGTACAAGTGACTAGTGGGAGACTTGTTGATAGCAGCATCGTACAAGTGACTAGTGGGAGACTTGTTGATAGCAGTTTCGTACAAGTGACTAGTGGGAGACTTGTTGATAGCAGCATCGTACAAGTGACTAGTGGGAGACTTGTTGATAGCAGCATCGTACAAGTGACTAGTGGGAGACTTGTTGATAGCAGCATCGTACAAGTGACTAGTGGGAGACTTGTTGATAGCAGCATCGTACAAGTGACTAGTGGGAGACTTGTTGATAGCAGTTTCGTACAAGTGACTAGTGGGAGACTTGTTGATAGCAGCATCGTACAAGTGACTAGTGGGAGACTTGTTGATAGCAGCATCGTACAAGTGACTAGTGGGAGACTTGTTGATAGCAGCATCGTACAAGTGACTAGTGGGAGACTTGTTGATAGCAGTTTCGTACAAGTGACTAGTGGGAGACTTGTTGATAGCAGCATCGTACAAGTGACTAGTGGGAGACTTGTTGATAGCAGCATCGTACAAGTGACTAGTGGGAGACTTGTTGATAGCAACATCGTACAAGTGACTAGTGGGAGACTTGTTGATAGCAGCATCGTACAAGTGACTAGTGGGAGACTTGTTGATAGCAACATCGTACAAGTGACTAGTGGGAGACTTGTTGATAGCAGCATCGTACAAGTGACTAGTGGGAGACTTGTTGATAGCAGCATCGTACAAGTGACTAGTAGTGGGAGACTGGTTGATAGCAGCCTCGAACAAGTGCCTAGTGGGAGACTTGTTGATAGCAGTTTCGTACAAGTGACTAGTGGGAGACTTGTTGATAGCAGCATCGTACAAGTGACTAGTGGGAGACTTGTTGATAGCAGCATCGTACAAGTGACTAGTGGGAGACTTGTTGATAGCAGCATCGTACAAGTGACTAGTGGGAGACTTGTTGATAGCAGCATCGTACAAGTGACTAGTGGGAGACTTGTTGATAGCAGCATCGTACAAGTGACTAGTGGGAGACTTGTTGATAGCAACATCGTACAAGTGACTAGTGGGAGACTTGTTGATAGCAACATCGTACAAGTGACTAGTGGGAGACTTGTTGATAGCAGCATCGTACAAGTGACTAGTGGGAGACTTGTTGATAGCAACATCGTACAAGTGACTAGTGGGAGACTTGTTGATAGCAACATCGTACAAGTGACTAGTGGGAGACTTGTTGATAGCAGCATCGTACAAGTGACTAGTGGGAGACTTGTTGATAGCAACATCGTACAAGTGACTAGTGGGAGACTTGTTGATAGCAGCATCGTACAAGTGACTAGTGGGAGACTTGTTGATAGCAACATCGTACAAGTGACTAGTGGGAGACTTGTTGATAGCAACATCGTACAAGTGACTAGTGGGAGACTTGTTGATAGCAGCATCGTACAAGTGACTAGTGGGAGACTTGTTGATAGCAACATCGTACAAGTGACTAGTGGGAGACTTGTTGATAGCAACATCGTACAAGTGACTAGTGGGAGACTTGTTGATAGCAGCATCGTACAAGTGACTAGTGGGAGACTTGTTGATAGCAACATCGTACAAGTGACTAGTGGGAGACTTGTTGATAGCAGCATCGTACAAGTGACTAGTGGGAGACTTGTTGATAGCAACATCGTACAAGTGACTAGTGGGAGACTTGTTGATAGCAACATCGTACAAGTGACTAGTGGGAGACTTGTTGATACCAGCATCGTACAAGTGACTAGTGGGAGACTTGTTGACACTATTACTACATTCAGTAGAGAGTGCTAAACCCGTAGTGATCATACAGCGCCTGGAAGAATGGGAGGCATTCAGGTTCAATCCGAGGGAAAGGAAGGTTCAGTTCCTTGGATCAAGAGCCTCTCGTGACCCTCCCTTGGGGGAAGAGTCGCACAAGTGTGTGATTAATTGCATCTTTCTTCTTAATAAGCTTTTATGTGTATGCCAGCGAGCGCGCACACGCACACGCACACACACACACACACACACACACATTCAGGAGCTAGGACTCGACCCCTGCAACCTCAACTAGGTGAGTACACACATTCACACTCACATATGCACATACACACGCACAAACACACATATGCACACATACACACACACACTCAGTAGAGACAGCTTTAAGAAGAGGTACGATAAAGCATTTGGAGACTTGAGAGAATGGACCTAGCAGCGACCAGCGAAGAGGCGGAGCCAGGAGCTGTGAATCGACCCCTACAACCGCATATAGGTAAGTACACACACTGACGACTGTGTGACGATGTGCACAGGGCGAAACGTGGTTAAAAAATCATATAGACCAAGGTAGAGCAGATGTAACTTCCTACTTTCCATTCTACTGTGTTGGTAACAGTGATAGAAGAATCTTCGAGGTACCGCTGGTTCTTAAGTTCAAGTTCAATGATGATAACTTGGACATGACTCCAGCTCAACAGATGAACTCCTAGGTGTTGTGGTCGTCCCTGCTGCATGCCTATTTATGTTCTGATAATATAACAGACAGGCTCTTGCCAATTCTTTATGCCTCCCCCCCCCCACGTACCTCTTATCGCAGTGCCCACACAGTATAGTGCAGATTCCAGCTATAGGAACTGGGGGGGGGAGAGAAGTAAAAGGTGGCTTTTTGATAAGATCTTTTATGGACTTGGAGGCTGTAATAGCCAGGTTAATGTCACTCTTGGCCACGTCGCTGCATGTTGCGTCTACAGTCCCGAATACAAGAGAGATTGCAGAAAGGATGAAGACTTGGAAAGACATAATAACGACATACTATGTACAAGAACTGACAGGAAAAATAAGGTTAAAATATTTAAAATGAGAAGATCAGAAACAAGAGCCATTAATTGGCTAAATTATCTAAACTTACATCAGTTACAGAGACTTAATACTGGAGGGGATTTCAACGTAATATACTGGATGTAGAGGCCAGAAACTAGTGATGCTGGTTGATGGAGCCAAGCGTCGACCGCTATAAACACAGATCAAGGAGGACATGCTCGTAAAATATTTAGCTTTTTAAGTGAAGTTAATGTATGGTAAGTGGGATTACTCCGACAAGAAGAGGTGGAAGACGGTGCCGAGCGAGCCATACTGGCCCCCGGGCCGGCGCCGACCCAGACAAACAGCTCAGCGCCAACTGCCATGTACGGTGGTCATTATGTTTACATATATACACGCCGGAGAGCTACACGCAGCATATAGATGCATCTCACTGCTACGCAAACACGATGCGCACAAAGTCGCCAAGCAGCTCTTCCAAATACATATAACAAAACCTAACTTAGAATACATATTATAGAACAAATATGTTCATCGCCACCTTGAGTGGGATATTAATGTTCGAGTGAAAGCAGGAATCTATTTACAATTACTTGAGGCAGAATGTTGAACCGAGTCGAGCTCTCTGTTGCTACTCTGCTGCAGCTGCGACGAAGAGAAGGCAACACTAAATGCTTTATGAACAATTAATGCCCTAATACTGTCTCTTATTTTTCACTAGCTTTATTATACCAGCTGCTAATGGAACTTTATTAACGACTCACGATGACAATTCCACCGCACAGGATGACAGACGCACAGATACGCCCTACACAAACTGAAATAGGTAATTATGCTTATGAACAAACATAAGCATACATCTAGCATAGGTATTCGCAGCATAAAAATCCATGATAAAATTGTTGAAGATAAGAAGAGTCATCGTGGAAGTTTGTGAACACTTTTTTTTTAACTTTAGTCAATTTCACAGTAACGTGAAAGTATATGATTGATGACCATTGTTATCAAAGACTTGGTGCCAGTATTTCCCCATGATTATATTAATAATTGGTGCCAGTATCATTGCGCCCAGGTCAGTGGTAATCTCCATACAGCAACTGGACGTCAGGTCAATCTTGGTGTTACAAAAAACGCGATTCTAAAAGCTTAGAGATCTCCAGTGAATACTAGAAAGGACTGCCCTTCTAGCATCCAGCCTGTTACTGGGTTTTCGTAACAAGTAGTTAGTATCCTTGTCCAATTATCCATTAAAATTTAGTATGGTTCAATAGTGCTTTAGGATTACAACTGGTAGGCTACTAACTAGAGAAAATAAAATTTAATAAATTTATTAAGTATATAAGTTGTTTAGAGGTATATTATCAAAGTAAATTAAATCACATCAATCAAAATAAAATCAATCTCTCGAGTTCAATATTATTGTGCTGAAAGCACATATCACATTTATAATTCTTAAGTACCGTCAGGTACATTAACATTTAATAAGATATTACAAATATGTACAAGTGTGTGTATGCGTGTAAGTGCTCTTAAGTAGTTAGCTATGTCTCAAGACTCGAATAAGACTTAAACAAGTGACTGACAAAGTCCTCAAATAAACTAACTTCTTGACCGACTGGCAACCCGAACAGTCTGCTTGAACAACAAAGAATGCTAAGCCCAATAGCAATGCAATATCAAGCGACTGCGACACAGAATCAGGAACTGGGAAATAATATAACGACACTAAGTAGGGACCATCAGCAGATCCTCCACAAAACTCCCATAATTCTGAATCTATGTTCAGCATAGGAAAAACACGACTGTGACAATACACAGAAACCAGTACAAAATTAGGTCAGAAGCTATAGCTAAGGACCTGAGATACTCAGAGTGTCTATGTGACACACAACCTCAGTACAACGTCGAAAATCACTAAGTCTTTACAATGTTCTGTGAACAAAGTTCTACAGAACTAATAAGAATAATGAGACAGACAATCTGTCCAACCAGCAAGCGAGTCCCGAGCAGACTCAGACAGACAAGCTGTCCAACCAGCAAGCGAGTCTCTAGCAGACTGACTACTTCACGAGAGGTGAAGACACCCCCCCCTCGATCACGTGATAGCTACGTGGACAACTGCAGCTCAGAAGCCGGCAGTATAACGAGCGACAAGCGATAATTACAGTAGTTTGACAATCAAGCCTAACTGAGCACATTTTATATACATCCTAACAACATAAGCTAAATAACAATATAAAAGTCAAATAATAATATAAAGTCATACATTTACGATTTAGCTATTATCGCAAATATAAGCAATATAAAATTATATGAAAAGATAATATACATTACATATATACATAAAAATCATTGTAACCCATTCAGGGGTTGCAACACTTGGCAATCAAGTTTTAAGTGGAAGTCAGATCCTACCATATCTTGGAGACACTTTCCCCGTTCCTGATCATGCCAGTTGTATTCGTTTTGTGACATTGTTCAATGACAGTGGGTGTACGTCTTTTTATTAGTAATTTTATGACTCTAAAGGCTTTGACAGTCTAGTTGTACAAAAAAAGTTAATCGAAGAGTGTGTACGTGTGTGTGTGTGTGTGTGTGTGTGTGTGTGTGTGTGTGTGTGTGTGTGTGTGTGTGCGTGTGTGTGTGTGTGTGTGTGTGTGTGTGTGTGTGTGTGAAGCGTAGAGTGTGTCCAGGTGTTTGTTCCTTCAAACAAGGTAGACGTCTGACACTTGTCTTAAGTAATCCCAGACAGTGGCATACATCGGCAATAAAAATCGGTTACGGAAATCAACCCATCATCAACACTGGTGTGAGACGAAGAAGCTAAGACTGCACCACTGATTACAATAACAGTTCATACCAGATCTCTTACTACAGTGTCTGTGTCGTGATAAGCTCCGCTCGTGTCCCAAATCACTTTAAAGGATTAGTGAAACAGTAGTAACTTGTCCACTTTCCACTCATGTGATCGAAAAGATTTGAAAAGTAGCATAAGAGCACAAGATCTAGAGCAAAGAAACTAGCCCCCAAAAGAGCTAACAGGAGTACATTTAGGTATGTGTTAATGTAATGAAGATTATCAGTAAAAGGCCAATGCTTACATGGAGACAGAAACAAGTGTTTTACATTAAATATTTGAGCCTCCACTGCAATTCTCTTCAGCAGATACGGATCTCCTAAAGAGGATGTCAGATGAAGGTCCAGATAGACAATCCATCAGATCAGCTTCTGTCTCCATGTGGGTACTGACATTTTATTGAGGCATATGTTATTTACAAACTGTATTTCTTTAATCTGTTGCGTGTGGAAGATGGATCGATTCCCGTTCAAGTTGTACAACAGACATGATGATACCGACAGCAAGTAGACCAAGACACACTTACACAGCGCAAGACATTAAACAAATGATAAATTAGACACATGTGAAACATTTGGGAGTCTTTACAGTGGAAACGTTTCGCCAGCCAGTGGCTTCCCCAGTCCAATACAGAGAAGAATGATGGAGGATCAGAGGAAATTCGTGGTAATCAGTCCCTCAGCTTGGAGACGATGTGATCAGTTATGAGCGACATAAACACGAAACGCTGGACCACAACACAGAAAAAAATCAGGTAACCACTTCAATAATAATAATAATAATAATAATAATAATAATAATAAGAAGAAGAAGAAGAATAAGAATAAGAAGAAGAAGAAGAAGAAGAAGAAGAAGAAGAAGAAGAAGAAGAAGAAGAAGAAGAAGAAGAAGAAGAAGAAGAAGAAGAAGAAGAAGAATCAGGCAACCACTTCAATAATAATAATAATAATAATAATAATAATAATAATAATAATAATAATAATAATAAGAAGAAGAAGAAGAAGAAGAAGAAGACGAAGAAATATTTACAACTACGGAATCCTTCAAATTCACATAATTATATGATGCATCTGGTTTTCTAAAAACCTAATATGTTACGAAAAAAACACTGCATATGTCTGAATGCTCTGAAAAAAAATAACTTGACATACGCTTTAAGGTAACATTTTGAACTGGAACTACCGATAACAGCAGCAGGAACAGCAGCAGTAAAATTTACTGAGCACTTTGACCGCGTCAATCACTCAGTTCTCACAGCCATAAAAAAATATACACAATAAAAACAGGATGCAATTAATCAACAATAAAACGAAATTACCAGGCGGTCACTTCCATTCAAAATCTGAACGTACAAAAGTATTTTGAGTAATAACCGAGACGTGAAAAGATGCGTGATCGGGAATTTCGGAGTGTGCGGGATATGTACTTTTTTTGTTGTTGTTGTTGATTAACAAGGGTGGAGTGCAGCTGGTTAGGTATTACAAATACTAACTGATTTTAGCCTGGTAGCGTCACACCTGGCGGGAGAGTTACAGAAGTGTTGAGGCATTTACTAGGGGCTACTGGCCTAGTAGGTCACATGTACTCTGTTTAAGTATACAATAATGCTGATTACTCAAGCGGAATGCCCACTGCATTCGAGTGGGCAGTCGAGAGGGCAGGAAATTCTAGGCCCCTGTACTGGTGTAAAAGCCACTGTTGTTGCCCAGATCACATTTTGAGTCTGTGAAGGTGGTGGGTGAAACAGGAGGTAAACTCTGGGTGGCAACGCTGCTGCCCGCTGCTGTTTGAACTGTGATATTTGTGCACTTTTAGCAAGACAGAAAATAAATGAATGATGGTGACTGCAATTCCTTGTTTCTAGAAGAGCACCTGATGTCTGATCACTACATAGCGGTAGTTCAAGGAAGAATGGTGGTAGGTAGGTAACTGTAGAATTAAGGTAAATGAATGAGGGAAATGATGGTTAATGATATGTATACAATTGTTAGAAGGAAGGTTAGATAAAGGAAGAAAAAGTAATGAAGTTGCCAAGAGGTATGAGGATGGATTTACAAATGCAGTATTAGTGTGTGTCAGAGATTTATGATTACAGACAAGTGGAGGAATGATCGGTGGAACAGAGATAAAAATAACGTAGTAAGGGAAAAAATTGGTAGAGATAAAATTTTCACGTCAAAAGAAAGTTGAATATATAAAGATTCAAACAGTAATGGTGAAAAGAGTGAGAAGGAAATCGTAATAACACGATTGTAAATAAATCATGGAACGGGTGGGATTTAAACCCATGACTAGTGGGTCCTAACACTCATAGGCATGGGAGTGTTAGGACTCACTCGCCATGGATTCAAACCCACCCGTTCCTTGGTTTATAAAGGAAAAACAAATGAGCGAATGGGCGTGTTGCTGTCTTCAGATTTTCAACTCATCCCTCAATTACTATGTAATTTTTTCAGATAGGCTTTTCAGCACATTTCTAAAATATGTTAGGTTAGGGAACAACGTAAAAACTATAAATATAAGAAGATAGGTGATAAAAATCTGCTGCACGAACAGAAAACGGGAAGCCAATACTCATGTAAAACAGTTATATTTAAACTGTTCAAGGTTCCGTCAAGAGTCACCCATTTGACTGTTCTTAAAACAGTGTCCTGATGTCTCTAGGTAAGAGGACGGGCTGTATTTTTCTGGGAATAAGAAACAAATTTTGAGAGATATAAATTTTGAAAGTGGGAAGATAGTGTGTGTGTGTGTGTACGAGAGAAAGAGAGAGAAAGAGAGAGAGAGAGAGAGAGAGAGAGAGAGAGAGAGAGAGAGAGAGAGAGAGAGAGAGAGAGAGAGAGAGAGAGAGAGAGAGAGAGAGAGAGAGAGAGAGAGGAAAACTCTATGTCCTACATTTTAATGTACATTCCTTCAACAATTAAAAAAAGCAGCAGATAAACTTACCATAGTCTTAATTTCACTGTTTCAATGCCAATGTCAGGTTTATAGATAGAGCGAAACACCAACGTCAAAGACCTGGGAGTGATCACGTCGGAGGATCTCACCTTCAAGGACCATAACATTGTATCAATCGAATCTGCTAGAAAAATGACAGGATGGATAATGAGAACCCTCAAAACTAGGGAGGCCAAGCCCATGATGACACTCTTCAGGTCACTTGTTCTATCTAGGCTGGAATATTGCTGCACACTAACAGCACCTTTCAAGGCAGGTGAAATTGCCGACCTAGAAAATGTACAGAGAACTTTCACGGCGCGCATAACGGAGATAAAACACCTCAATTATTGGGAGCGCTTGAGGTTCCTAAACCTGTATTCCCTGGAACGCAGGAGGGAGAGATACATGATTATATACACCTGGAAAATCCTAGAGGGACTAGTACCGAACTTGCACACGAAAATCACTCACTACGAAAGCAAAAGACTTGGCAGACGATGCACCATCCCCCCAATGAAAAGCAGGGGTGTCACTAGCACGTTAAGAGACCATACAATAAGTGTCAGGGGCCCGAGACTGTTCAACTGCCTCCCAGCACACATAAGGGGGATTACCAACAGACCCCTGGCAGTCTTCAAGCTGGCACTGGACAAGCACCTAAAGTCAGTTCCGGATCAGCCGGGCTGTGACTCGTATGTTGGTTTGCGTGCAGCCAGCAGCAACAGCCTGGTTGATCAGGCTCTGATCCACCAGGAGGCCTGGTCTCAGACCGGGCCGCGGGGGCGTTGACCCCCGGAACTCTCTCCAGGTAAACTCCAGGTATAGTGCCACGCACACCTGAGTGTTGATCTTCTACCCACCAAGTGTGTACCAACAGCCTGACCAATCAGTGACCGGGACGCGTTGATCAAACTAAGAATCAAATCTGAATGACCCCTGCAGGTTTAGCATTTCTCGAAGCAAAATCTAAGAGAAACAGAATGCAAGTGTGAAAGGAATTAGAGAGAGGCAGAAGGGAGATTTCAACTCGACAGTAACTACTGATCTTAGAGAGAGTGGCTCCTCAGGCTGGTAGAATCCCTTTCAGGAGGGGGTGAGGAGGGGTCGATACAAGCGAAGGAATCTTGATCCAAACAATTGTAGCTACTGTTTTTTAAATTCCAGTGTGGCAACGCGGGACGGTTCCTTGAAGCTACACATCCCTGTGCAGCGGTCCTGAGCGGTCATCCTCCGCTACACATCCCTGTGCAGCGGTCCTAAACGGTCATCCTCCGCTACACATCCCTGTGCAGCGGTCCTGAACGGTCATCCTCCGCTACACATCCCTGTGCAGCGGTCCTAAACGGTCATCCTCCGCTACACATCCCTGTGCAGCGGTCCTGAACGGTCATCCTCCGCTACACATCCCTGTGCAGCGGTCCGAAACGGTCATCCTCCGCTACACATCCCTGTGCAGCGGGCCTGAGCGGTCATCCTCCGCTACACATCCCTTTGTAGTGGGCCTGAGCGGTCATCCTCCGCTACACATCCCTGTGCAGCGGCTTAGAGAAGTCATCTTCCGCTATCCATCTCTTCAAAACAGAGTGACGGCATGAAGTAGGCAGAAGATGTAAGACTTAGTAATGACAACTGATAACACTGGTCATCGGTGGTCATGGAGATGGCAACACCAAACCCAAGTGTCTCTCTCATACAGGATGACGATGACTGGGTTCCCGAAACACACTTACAAGTGCCAATTTGCGAGTAAGAGACCTGCCAGTCACCAACATTACTTCACGTCATAATTCTTTCTCCAGCTTCTGAACAAAAAAATTAATAAGCGATTCTGTACCTGAATCAATTTAGGGTCCAACCAGAAAAAGGTTTGAGGGTGGGCCAGAATGATCATCTTACAGCATTATAAAGAATAACATATGTTATATGACTTAATGACGAATGACGTATAACTTAAAACATGTGAAATATACGTTGAGGAGGATAGGGAGGGCCTCCCTCATACCAGGACTGGAGGCAAAGCATGGACCTGCCTCACACCAACCCTTAAAGCAGGTAATGGACCTGCCTCACAACAACCCTTAAAGTAGATAATGGACCTGCCTCACACCAACCCTTAAAGCAGATAACGGACCTGCCTCACACCAACCCTTAAAGCAGATAATGGACCTGCTTCACACCAACCCTTAAAACAGATAATGAACCTGCCTCACACCAACCCTTAAAGCAGATAATGGACCTGCCTCACACCAAGTCTTAAAGCAGATAATGGACCTGCCTCACACCAACCCTTAAAGCAGATAACGGACCTGCCTCACACCAACCCTTAAAGCAGATAACGGACCTGCCTCACACCAAGTCTTAAAACAGATAATGGACCTGCCTCACACCAAGTCTTAAAGCAGATAATGGACCTGCCTCACACCAACCCTTAAAGTAGATAATGGACCTGCCTCACACCAACCCTTAAAGTAGATAATGGACCTGCCTCACACCAACCCTTAAAGCAGATAATGGACCTGCCTCGCATCAACCCTTAAAGCAGATAATGGACCTGCCTCACACCAAGTCTTAAAGCAGATAATGGACCTGCCTCACACCAAGTCTTAAAGCAGATAATGGACCTGCCTCACACCAAGTCTTAAAGCAGATAATGGACCTGCTTCACACCAAGTCTTAAAGCAGATAATGGACCTGCCTCACACCAAGTCTTAAAGCAGATAATGGACCTGCTTCACACCAAGTCTTAAAGCAGATAATGGACCTGCTTCACACCAAGTCTTAAAGCAGATAATGGACCTGCTTCACACCACGTCTTAAAGCAGATAATGGACCTGCTTCACACCAAGTCTTAAAGCAGATAATGGACCTGCCTCACACTAGGGTTACATGCAACTTTCAATACCTCGACTTACACCGTGACGAATCAATGTCTCGTCGCTGGGTTTACATGTAATGCTTGGTTGCGTACAGTAGCGAGTCGTGATGTTAAATCAGCTTTAACTGGGCAGACTGGTGGTGAAGACAATGACATGATGCTTGTAATTGGTTGAGAAAACACAAATGCAGTGGAGAACTTTACTCGTTACATCATTTCACCTTGCACATGACTGAATCAAGAACACAACTAAGCTCAGTTTTGTGCAGATTAAGCTCTTCATGGTATTTATGATTTTCCCATCGTTTTTTCCCATGCATTACGTATATATCTACTACCCTCTTCTCCCCTTCTACTCTAATATCTACACGCACGACCTTGTTTACCATCCTCGCGTGATTTTATTTATAATACACAAATTAATTTTTTATATGGAAAACGCTAAACTCGTAAGGTCGATCGGCCTTAACACGGTAGGCTGGAAAGAGATGACAGGAGAAGCAAATACAAAATATATGTAAATACAAATTGAAGCGAAGCGATATTAATAACAATTTGAAAAAAACATATGCGCATTTTTGGCAAGACAGATATTAAATGAACGATGGTGAATGTTGCCTTTAAGAGTCACTTTTCCTTGGTGGAAGATAGCTCCCCCCCCCACACACACACAAAGATGCGACAAAGCTCTTAGAGCAGGGAGTGAATCTAGTAGCAACCAGCAAAGAGGCAGGGCCAGGAGCTGCAACTCGACCCCTGCAACCACAAACAGGTGATTACAAATAGGTGAGTACACACACACACACACACACAAACAAACTGAAGACTCAGATAAGTCATGGGGATGTTAGGAAGTACTTCTTCAGTCATTTAGTTGTCAGGAAATGGAACAGTCTGGAGAGTTATGCAGCTGAGGTACGATAAAGCTTATGGAACAGAGAGAATGGACCTAGTAGCGATCAGCGAAGAGGCGGGGCCAGGAGCTATGAATCGACCCCTGCAACCACAAACAGGTAGGTAAGAACACATGATGCAGAGGATAACAAAAGCCAGCCAATGGATCCAGAGAAAAAAAGGACTGTGCCAGTTTTGTAGCGTAGAGAGCAGTGTTTTGTGTGACTGGTGTCCCAACAAATTAGAAAAAAAATATATGGAACATTTCCTGGAGTAAGATTAACGTATTAAATATGAGAAGAGATAGAGTAGCTCAACAGTACAGTGGAGCGTTTGTTGACTACACGACAGAAGGTGCACGGTCTAAGCAGTTATGTTTATACACCTGCAATAAAGAAAACCAGTGGGTGGAAGGATAAGATACTTAAAATTGAACAAAATCAGAAATGGTTCCGACCCGGGTAGGGACCATATCAGTGAACCACTCAAATCGGCTAAATCGGGAGCCACAGAGGTGTGAAATGGTCTGTGATTGCGAGCACTTTTTGTAATGTGATAACGCTGGCAATGGGGAAGTAATGACACGGTGGAAAACAAGTTTTTTATTAAGACGAAGTTCCGCTCTGTGCAGAGCTATTGTTTTTCCATGACTTTAGCAAGACTCTATACGGAGTGAAACGTTATCAGGATGAGAGCGTATGTTCTGCAACGTGTCTTTCTTGTAACTTGTGTCTGTGTCTTCGTAAGCACAGCCAGGACGACGGAACGAAAGATTAACAAAGTCAGCTTAAGCATCACATCTCTTCGTTCACTAACTTATAATCTGATTAGTTTCGGACTATTAATTGAGAATCAGATAAAGTCTGATTTACTGTTCGAACATTAACTTTATTACGAGCACATAACTGTGTCTGGACAGTGTTAGAAGATGATAAATTAGTCTGAAGCAGAACAACGACCCGCTGAAGACTCCAGCAGCGAGAACATGAGAATATGATAGAGAGAATCGTATGATAGAGAATATGAGCAGACGTCGGTCTATACAAGACATGACGGGCTGTTAAAGTGTGAGCATGATTAAATTTATGAAGGGATTCAGGGAAACTGGTTAGCCGGACTTGAGTCTTTGTATATGGTTTTACTGGCATATTCACTTGAGAAGTGATCCGCAGAGGCCTATGACCACAGGCAAGGTACTTACTGCCATTCAACTAGACTGAACGGTTCTCTCTCTCTTGAAGGTGATGGTGATTTGTGCGTTAAGAATCAAGAAAGGGCCTCAGAGACTGGTAAATAAGAGGGAAGTACAGGTTCTACCCTCTGAAGGATGGTTGGGGATATTGGAGTCCAGGAGAACATTTGTATTGTTGATGCCCGTGCACTTACGGCAAGACAGCAGTTGAATGAGTGATGGTGAGTGTGTTTCCTTCATTGATGGGGAGCCGCTGATGTGGTAAAATAAGAGCTGCGAATATTAGCCATGTAACAAAAATCCTTAAATCTTGTTTGTTATTAGAAACAAGTGACAAGCAGACACCAACACCGTGACACGTGTTAGTGTCTACAACTTACAACTGCAGGTGAGGGTGGTCCCTACAATTTACAACTGCAGGTGAGGTGGTGGTCCCTACAACTTACAACTGCAGGTGAGGTGGTGGTCCCTACAACTTACAACTGCAGGTGAGGTGGTGGTCCCTACAACTTACAACTGCAGGTGAGGTGGTGGTCCCTACAACTTACAACTGCAGGTGAGGGTGGTCCCTACAACTTACAACCGCAGGTGAGGGTGGTCCCTACAACTTACAACTGCAGGTGAGGAGGGTCCCTACAACTTACAACTGCAGGTGAGGGTGGTCCCTACAACTTACAACCGCAGGTGAGGGTGGTCCCTACAACTTACAACTGCAGGTGAGGAGGGTCCCTACAACTTACAACTGCAGGTGAGGGTGGTCCCTACAACTTACAACTGCAGGTGAGGGTGGTCCCTACAACTTACAACTGCAGGTGAGGATGATCCCTACAACTTACAACTGCAGGTGAGGGTGGTCCCTACAACTTACAACTGCAGGTGAGGGTGGTCCCTACAACTTACAACTGCAGGTGAGGGTGGTCCCTACAACTTACAACTGCAGGTGAGGGTGGTCCCTACAACTTACAACTGCAGGTGAGGGTGGTCCCTACAACTTACAACTGCAGGTGAGGGTGGTCCCTACAACCTACAACTGCAGGTGAGGGTGGTCCCTACAACGTACAACTGCAGGTGAGGGTGGTCCCTACAACTTACAACCGCAGGTGAGGGTGGTCCCTACAACTTACAACTGCAGGTGAGGGTGGTCCCTACAACTTACAACTGCAGGTGAGGGTGGTCCCTACAACTTACAACCGCAGGTGAGGGTGGTCCCTACAACTTACAACCGCAGGTGAGGGTGGTCCCTACAACTTACAACTGCAGGTGAGGGTGGTCCCTACAACTTACAACCGCAGGTGAGGGTGGTCCCTACAACTTACAACCGCAGGTGAGGGTGGTCCCTACAACTTACAACTGCAGGTGAGGGTGGTCCCTACAACTTACAACTGCAGGTGAGGGTGGTCCCTACAACTTACAACCGCAGGTGAGGGTGGTCCCTACAATTACAGGAGAGGGGGAAGGGGTCCCTACAAAGTACTACCTCAACCGAGGGTAGTCCCTGTAATGTACTAACATAACTGAAGATGGTCCCTGTAATGTACTAACATAACTGAAGATGGTCCCTGTAATGTATTAACATAACTGAAGATGGTCCCTGTAATGTATTAACATAACTGAAGATGGTCCCTGTAATGTACTAACATAACTGAAGATGGTCCCTGTAATGTATTAACATAACTGAAGATGGTCCCTGTAATGTATTAACATAACTGAAGATGGTCCCTGTAATGTATTAACATAACTGAAGATGGTCCCTGTAATGTATTAACATAACTGAAGATGGTCCCTGTAATGTATTAACATAACTGAAGATGGTCCCTGTAATGTATTAACATAACTGAAGATGGTCCCTGTAATGTATTAACATAACTGAAGATGGTCCCTGTAATGTATTAACATAACTGAAGATGGTCCCTGTAATGTATTAACATAACTGAAGATGGTCCCTGTAATGTATTAACATAACTGAAGATGGTCCCTGTAATGTATTAACATAACTGAAGATGGTCCCTGTAATGTATTAACATAACTGAAGATGGTCCCTGTAATGTATTAACTGAAGATGGTCCCTGTAATGTATTAACATAACTGAAGATGGTCCCTGTAATGTATTAACATAACTGAAGATGGTTCCTGTAATGTATTAACATAACTGAAGATGGTTCCTGTAATGTATTAACATAACTGAAGATGGTTCCTGTAATGTATTAACATAACTGAAGATGGTTCCTGTAATGTACTAACATAACTGAAGATGGTCCCTGTAATGTACTAACATAACTGAAGATGGTCCCTGTAATGTATTAACATAACTGAAGATGGTCCCTGTAATGTATTAACATAACTGAAGATGGTCCCTGTAATGTACTAACATAACTGAAGATGGTCCCTGTAATGTAAGGCGAGATGCAACCTGTGGTACAAGTTCAGCATCCTCTGTCAGAGAGAGAGAGAGAGAGTTATCTGGTTACCATTTATCATAGAGGGATGGGTGGGCTTGAGGGGGGGGGGGAGGAAAAAGTCGGTTTGCGAAGTTAAACACTGTAACAGTGTTGTTCTTGTGTCGTCAGATGATTCCTCCCCCCTCCCTAAAAGACATTCCCCTACCTGTCTCTCCTGCAACTACTGTAACCCCTCAGTTTTTTTTCCCTCAAGCCTACTTTCTATAATACAGTTGATGAAGGTGACACCGAAAGATAGCATTGATTCTGCATTCGATAAGCTCTAGGAAGACATCAAACAGAGGTAACTCAAAGATTTCAGTTTCAAGTGAGATAAATCAGTGTTATTCATCACATGGTGATATTATTGCTAAACTTTCTAATCAAAACTGAAGAAACATTTTGATGACAAATAAGTATTTTTTTTCAGTTCCATGTACATTCAGTCTTCAAGTTTTCAGTGATATTCCACTGATGTTGTCAATATAACATAACTTCTCTCACTTTCATAAAATCTTTCAGACAATTACAGGCACACATTACTTCAGTTGTAACTGGAAATATCAAAATGCAGTCAAATTGAAAATGATGTGATACTTTAGGGGAAACACCTCACTGAACTATACCATGACCTTGAAATATGCTGCTCCTGCGATGAAATCTTACGATATAAAACATCAGCTGCAGTGGCTACATCGCAAGAAACAATACTGAGTGATGTTCGTTTAATGTATATATTTTTTTCACCCAGTGGGTTAAAATTGATCCACACTTTGGCTTTATTTATGAAGCAAACATCTTCAAAGAGTTACGATAATCAAAACAATGTTTTAATCAAAAGAAACTCAGGAAAGATGATGCATTACCTTGTATTTCGGTATCATAATATCAAAGTTTCCCTCAAATCTCGAAATGCCAGAAACCTTTGTAAAATAAAAGTGTTCTTTCTCTCAAGGTTTCAGCACAACAATGAATCCTTGTAGAATGATAAAATCTAATAATTCTGAGTTCTTGAAGAGTTGAAGTCTTCCAACTCCCACCAGAGTTTTAAGACTTCAACACGAAATTTATCCACCTGATGGCGCTGGAATTAAAGCCAAACACACAATCAGCAATCAGTAAACACACCTCTGATGGACATGACTCCTGGCCCTACCATATTGAAACCAGCTATTCTGGAAGCCAAGAGACTGACAAAAATAACTGGCCAAGCAACATGATAATGATGATGATTTTATTGAGGATTTAGTCCATTAGTATGTCAGTTATTAGTAAGGTGTCAGGAGGAAACCTATATTTTGTTCTCGTAACACCGCTGTGGATCAGATAAGGTAAACAAACCATAGAACGAGTGAGGTTAGAACCCATGGCAACGACTCATTTGCCATGGGTTCTAACTCCACCCATACCGTGGTTTGTTTGCAATCGTGTTATTACGATTTCGTGAGTCAGGTGAGTTAGTCTTTGCTGCCAGCAGATATTTATAGGCAAAGGCTATTGGGCAAGATTAATTATAGTATAAGGATAATAATTGACTGCATCACATATACTGCCTTGTTTACAAATGAAAAACAATTATTGTTGCATTATCCATTTGAGTTGTTGTTTGTCCGTCGATTCGACGAGGACCATCTAGTCATCCATTTGAGTAATATTAATTTGTAAAATATTTGATTAATGTTCTCTTAATCTGGCCCAAAATATATATATATCATTACGATATATATATATATATATATATATATATATATATATATATATATATATATATATATATATATATATATATATTATATATATTATATATATATTATATATATATTATATATACACACACACACATATATATATATATATATATATATATATATATATATATATATATATATATATATATATATATATATGTATGTATTTTGTCATTAAATAAAATATATATTAATTAAATATAGGGGGTGGTAGGAGAAAATTCTCAAACAGCTTCAGGGAGAACCTTGAGTTTTCCCTGAAGCAAGTTTATTCTTTTCTCTGAGGATGAGGGTCCCTAGGACAGTTCTAGAGGTGGTAACTCCCTATATTAATCATATATATATATATATATATATATATATATATATATATATATATATATATATATATATATATATATATATATATATATATATATATGGATGTATTTGATCAGATATTCTCGATATAATATATAGTTAGATATTTTCTGTATAATAATTTACAATGTACTCTTCCTCACATACGATTTCTTTTAAAAATGGCCCGTCTCCCACCGAGGTGGGGTGACCCGAAAAGAAGAAACACCTACAGATATAAATGATTATATGAGAATTGTGGCCGACAGTGCCTGTGGAGCGAGGACACGAAACTTGTGACCACAGTCACTGTGGTGATAAATGATATAAAATACCGACACGATATAATATATAATAATATAATATAATATAATATCTTTATTTACTACAAGTACATGTACATGGTATACAGTCCTAGCTGACATCAATGACATACTACTACATAGAAAGCCACTTGTTATGCTGAGCATCTCGGGCAAATTAGGTCAGTGTCCCAGGATGCGACCCACACCAGTCGACTAACACCCAGGTACCCATTTTACTGATGGGGAACATAGACAACAGGTGGAAAGAAACACGCCCAATGTTTCTACTCTGGCTGGGAATCGAACCCAGGCCCTCGCCGTGTGAAGCGAGAGCGTTAACCACCAGGCCACCAGAGCCCAAATAGACACAAATGCAGTATAATGAGATCCTTTATTGACTACGTTTCGCTCACACAGTGGACTTTATATCAAGTCACAGATCTGTTTGTGACTTGATAATATCCACTGTGTGGGCGAAACGTAGTCAATGAAGGATCGCATTATACTGCACCTGTGTCTATTTTTCCATCACAGTCACATATTTTACATAGAATCTTCAACGACAATATACAAGTTCGCCAGAGTACATGCACTAGGTGCATGTACTCCAGTACATCTACTACATGTAGTATCCCCAGGACCAACCATATATAGTTTTTTAATTATATATTAAGATGAATGCCACGAACGATGGTACACACACACACACTGAGACGATAAAAACACCAATTAGAATAAACACTCATTTTAATTGGTGTCTGTCTTCCATTTACGTTTGTTTACACCACTGATCAGTGTTTATTCCACTTGTGTACAGTTAACGACATTATAGGAAACGTTTCCTAATAAACATCGGATATTAAAGATGCTTATAAAATGTCTGCTTTACAGTTAAAACCTGAACATAGTTTACGATTGAAAAAATTAATTGTAGGTTTGTTAGTGGGAAAGGCATTGTGTTGCGATGCAACAACCTCAATTATAAAGTACAATTAAGTTAACCTTTCGGTAGTATCTCAAAAAAACAGGTTTGGAGGTCATCATGCAATTGTCTGTCGCGAGGAACCTCCAGGGATTCATCTCAGTAGGCTCCTCATCCTCCGGATCCTTCAAGGGAGCTGCTATGATGCTGGTAAAGGGCTCTAGATCTATCGAACTGGAGTTTAGAAAACCCGAAAAGATGAAGAATGAGACATTTGTGCAACATTTGGGAATCTTTATCAAGGAAACGTTTCGCCAGCCAGTGGCTTCTCCAGTCCGTTACAGAGAAGAACGATGGTAAATAAAGAGGAATTTGGGGTAATCAGTCCCTCAGTCTGGAGTGGACGTGCTCAGTCCATCAATCTTGGAGCAACTATCTCTTTCTCGTATCAAACCTTATTATTTCGGATTCCCCAAGCGTTGTATGACTTCGGGATTTATCGCTTCTACGTGAACTTCACATTAATTCACCTCTGGAATCACCAGGCCCTCCATCTTGAAGGTGTTATGCTTAGAATTAAGTCATTTTTAAGTGTCTGTAAATACTTCCTTGTTTACAAAAGTTCCAGTTGATGATTTATTAAGTTTCTTATCTGAAGAACTTGTTAATCACGATTTACCATTGCCAGTTCCTACTATCATTAAACTTATTAAACTTTGCATTGTTGATGCAAAATTTGTATTTAATGATAAGTTTTATACTCAGAAGTTTGGTATGGCAATGGGAAATCCTATTTCACCTGTTCTCAGTAACTTATACATGGAATTTTTT
Organism: Cherax quadricarinatus; assembly: GCF_038502225.1. Lineage (NCBI taxonomy): Eukaryota > Metazoa > Arthropoda > Malacostraca > Decapoda > Parastacidae > Cherax > Cherax quadricarinatus. The sequence continues at coordinate 16,937,202 of NC_091344.1, forward strand.
TTAAACAAGACTTCTTAACACAATTCTCTCTAATAAAGCTAAATGGTTCAGATATGTTGATGATATTTTGTGTCTTATGCGTAAGAATATAGATTTAAACCATTTCCTTGTTAAATTAAATAGCTTAGCCCATTCTATAAACTTTACTGTTTAGTTCGAAGAAAATAACTCATTGCCTTTTCTAGATGTTTTAATTATTAAGGGTAATAATGACTTTAAATTTAAAATTTACAGAAAACCTACAAATAAATGTTCCTATGTACACTATTATTCTTCACATCAAGATAGAGTTAAACTGTCGGTTTTCTCATCAATGTTTTTGAGAGCTCTGCGTATTTGTAGTTCAGAGTTCATAGATGAAGAAATATCCAAAAATTTATGAAATAGCTAATGATGTGAAATACCCAAGAAACGTAACTGATAACCCTTTAAAATTGCTAGAAATACGTTTTACAATCCAAAAAGGGACAACCAACCTTATTCAACTAAAAATATGTTGGTTCTCCCTTACCATGAAAACTTGGTTGATATGTCATCTCTTCTTAAGACTTTTGATATCAAAGCTGTATTTAAAAATCTTGATGCAGTAAAAAAAAATTTTGATAAAGAATTCCCCCCAAAATGCTGACGGATGTGTCTATAAGATTCCTTGTAAAATTTGCGATAAAGTTTATTACGGTGAAACTGGTAAAAGTCTCGAACTAAGATTAAAATAAAATAAATATAGCATTAGAACTGGACAAGATTCTAATGCTCTATTTATTCATGTGAGAGATTTTAACCATCCAACTGATTTTCAAAAGGTTGAGAAAGTTGTATCAAGCAAGTCCATGGTCGACAGGAATATAATTGAATCTTGTTTCATAAAAAGCAGTTTTGAAAATAATATAAATATTTCCTTTGGTTTATATAAATTGGATTCATTTATAATTAATAAAATTTGAGAATTTAGAGATACATTAAACAAGTAATAAATCTTAATTCTTGGGTCGATTATTAGGGGTGTTGCTTTGTTGTGAGATGTGTTGGTGAGGTGTAGTCTTGACCCTTTATATGCCTCCCTTTGATGAATTGTTTTTATAGTTCCTTGATAATGTGAGAAGTCACGAAAGTGCTTGGAATTTCACTATTCTTTCACAGTGGTTGTTTGACATATTCTGATATCACCTGTTTACTGTGATCTTACTGCACACACACACATATACACACATACACACACACACACACACACACGCACACACACACACACACACACACCACACACACACCACACACACACCACACACACACACACACACATATATATATATATATATATATATATATATATATATATATATATATATATATATATATATAGAAAGAATGAAAAGATGGGGTGGTAGGAGAAGTGGAATATTCAAACAGCTTCAGGAAGAAATCCAAATATTCTTCCTTGAAGCCTTTTTCTCCACCTCTCCGAGGCTGAGTTCCACAATTTACACCAGAGGTTTACCCCATCTATCTATCTATATATATATATATATATATATATATATATATATATATATATATATATATATATATATATATATATATATAATTGTAACCACGACCGAGTGATATTGAGCAATAACAGCACTGTGCTAACCAAGGATCCGAACCCATGTTGTACTACCCCGCCATTGTGAGCGAGAACCACATGACGCCTTAATCCACAGGACCACCCAATCCTACAAGAACCAAGCACACAGCTATGTGTTTTACCTTGGTCCGAGGACATACGGAGGTGTGGGAGCTTTCAAGCTAATTTCATTCTCATTTTTGTTTGATGTACTAGCTTGCGAGCAGCATTTATATATTATTATAACCACGAACGAGTGGTATTGATGAATAGCAACACTGCGCTAGCCAAGGATCCGAACTCATGGCGGGCTAGAACAACATGGGTTCGGATCCTTGGCTAGCGCAATGTGGTTATTGATCAATCTCACTCGTTCGTGATGCTGGTAACCAAAGACGTGTCCACGATAATCAGCATCACCAACCTGAAACAAAGAGAAAAATCTTCCTCGGAATAGACTAAAAAAATCCATCCTGCTGATGACTTGTGATATTGTACACTAGTACTTGTTCTATATCTTTGTTAACTAAGGTTTTTCTCTCATATGTAAGATATATAGACTTATATTTATTCTTTATTATAGGTCTTTCTTGCACTGGGGATATTGATTGGTGCTGAAATTCATGCAAAAATATTTTGTAAATCATTAGAAAACTAATTTTAATCGTGTAACTAATATATTTTCCTTCACACACACACACTCGACCCCTGTAGCTGGACTCGACTCCTGCAACGACAACTAAGTGACTACACACACACACACACACATACATACAGGAATTGACGAGGTGGACAGAGACAGGATGTTCCAGAGACACAGCAACAAAGGGTCACAACTGGAAGTTGAAGACTCATATAAGTCACAGGGATATTATGAACTATTTCTTCAGTCATAGAGTTGTCAGGAAGTGGAATAGTCTGGAGAGTGATGTAGTGGAGGTAGGATCCATACATAGCTTTAAGAAGAGGTATGACAAAGTTCATAGAGCATGGAGAGAATGGACCTAGTGGCGACCAGTGAAGAGGCGGGGCCAGGAGCTATGAATAAACCCCTGCAACCACAATTAGGTGAGTACACACATAGCTCCGGATCCCTTGTGGTCCACCTCCGGGCTACCTACTATGTGCTATTATCAACGACCTTCAATCTGCAATCCTCTTCCAAGGTCCCACTTTATTTTTAAGGGACCCTTACATGCACATTTTTCGGGCTCATATTTATTGCTTCCGGAAACTATCACCTCTTAGGTTCACGTAGGTTCAAGAGGTCCGTGACTTCTTACCAAACGGCTATCCTGGGACATGAAGACCCCTCTCTAGGCTTTCATTTAGCCTTCCAGAAATCTGTGACATTCAAGGTTCATAGGTGGCCATGCAGGGCCTTGTACCCTTCGTCTAGGAAGGTTACATGTGTCAAGAGGTCAGGCTCACAAGTGGCTCTGTAGAAAACGGTGACCCAATTCAAGGTGGATTTCAGGGAATCATCACCTTTCAGATACGCTAGTAGTCTTCCCTTGACATGAGACTTCAGTCTAGTCTTCCAGGTGGCTTTCTTGGGACTTGCGATCTTGTTCCACGTTCTAAGGTGGTTTACAGTGAGCGTAATCTATTTTCATGTGTCCAGTGGTTCTGCATAGATTTGTGACCCAGGCTCCAGGTCTTTCATTTGGCTTTCCAGGAATTAGTGAATTAGATATATATACATACCAGTCTAGCAGCCCATTATCTTCTTCCTGGTTATTACGTGACTTTCCAGAGACTTTTATCTCATTTCAAAATCCCCAGGTAGCTTTCTACAGAAATGTGACCCGATTATTTTTTTTACGAAACTCTCAGATAGCATTCCACAGACCTATGAGGATCATCCAGCATCACAGATTGTATTCCAGGTTCCCACAATGATATCACAGAATTTTAGGAGGCTCTCTAGGGGAAATACTGCCAATTCTTTTAGGCTCTCAAGTGACTTTGCACGAACCTGTGACTCTGTCCTAGGATCCACGTTGATTGTTAATGACTTTTGAATCATTTCATTTTCCAGGGAGACTTCTAATTATTCTGTTACTGTTTTCGTGGACCTGTTAGCCTTACTACTTTCCAAGGTGACCTTCCAAGAATCAATGACGCTGTTCTAATCACCTGTTTAGTTTCCAGGGATCCATGAATAATTTTCACGCTCCCAATCGGCTTGCCAATGAGCTGTGACCGATGTTTCACACTCTAGTTTAGCTTTAAGGGACAAATAAGTTATTGTAGGTTTCTATTTACTTTTTTTAGTGGGCATTATATCACTTCTTAAGCTTCTTGACGACCTTCCTAAGAGCTGTGACCCCAGTCCACGCTCCCTGGTGGGGTGATAGACACATGTGACCCCCCGTTACACTCCCTAATCCCGTGCAGCTGCGTCCAAGGTGGCGAACACTTCTAAAGATATATGACTGTGATAAGGGATAATAAAATGTACACAAGTGATGGCCAGAAAATGAATGCAAAGAGCGGAGTGCAAGAGGCTGCGCTGGCTAGATGAAGAGGGGGGGATGCTGCACGTGTGGGTGGGGATACTGGATACTGCAGGGTCAGACGTTTGGGTGGGAGTACCAGAGAATCAGACGTGTGGTTGGGGATGCCAGAAGATCAGACGATGGATGTTGGAGGATCAGACATGTGGATGGGGACGCTGGAAGATCAGTCGTGTGGATGGGGATGTTAGAAGATCTGACGTGTGGTTGGAGATGCCAGAGGATCAGACGTAAGGTTGTGGATGTTGGAGGATCAGACGTGTGGGTGGGGATGCTGGAGTATCAGACGTGTGGGTGTGGATGTTGGAGGATCAGAGGTGTGGGTGGGGATGCCAAAGGATCAGACATGTGGATGGGAATGCTGGAGGATCAGACGTGTGGGTGGAGATACTGGAGGATCAGACATGTAAGTGGGGATGCTGGAGGATCAGACGTGTGGGTGGGGATGCTAGAGGATCAGACGTGTGGGTATGGATGTTGGAGGACCAGACGTTGGGGGATCAGACGTGTGGGTGGGGATGCTGGAGGATCAAACGTGTGGGTGGAGATGCTGGAGGAGCAGACGTGTGGGTGGGGATGCTGGAGGAGCAGACGTGTGGGTGGGAATACTGGAGGAGCAGACGTGTGGGTGGGCATGCCAGAGGATCAGACGTGTGAGTGTGGATGTTGGAGGACCAGACGTGTGGGTGGGGATACCGGAGGTTCAAACGTGTGGGTGGGGATACTGGAGGATCAGACGTTTAAGTGGGGATGTTGGAGGATCAGACGTGTGAGTGGGGATGATGGAGGATCAGATGTGTGGGTGGGAATGCTGAAGGATCAGAAGTGTGGGTAGAGACAGTGGAGGATCAGACGTGTAAGTGGGGATGCTGGAGGATCAGACGTGTGTGTGGGGATGCTGGAGGATCAGACGTGTGGGTGGGGATGCCAGAGGATCAGACGTGTGGGTGGGGATACTGGAGGATCAGACGTGTGTGTGGGGATGCTGGAGGATCAGACGTGTGTGTGGGGATGCTGGAGGATCAGACGTGTGGGTGGGGATGCCAGAGGATCAGACGTGTGGGTGGGGATACTGGAGGATCAGACGTGAGGATGAGGATGCTGAAGAATCAGACGTGTGGGTGGGGATGCTGGAGGATCAGACATGTAAGTGGAGATGCTTGAGGATCAGATGTGTGGGTGGGGATGCTGGAGGATCAGACGTGTGGGTGGGAATGCCAGAGGATCAGACGTGTGGGTGGGGATGCTGGAGGATCAGAAGTGTGGGTGGGAATACCGGAGGATCAGACATGTAAGTGGAGATGCTTGAGGAGCAGACGTGTGGGTGAGGATGCAACAGGATCAGACGTGTGGGTGTGGATGTTGGAGGATCAGACGTGTGGGTGGGGATACTGGAGGATCAGACGTGTGGGTGTGGATGCTAGAAGATTAGAGGTGTGGGTGGGGATGCCAGATCAGACGTGTGGGTGAGGATGCCACAGGATCAGACGTGTGGGTGTGGATGTTGGAGGATCAGACATGTGGGTGGGGATGCTGGAGGATCAGAGGTGTGGGTGGGGATGCTGGAGGATCAGACATGTGGGTGGGGATACTGGAGGATCAGACGTGTGGGTGTGGATGCTAGAAGATTAGAGGTGTGGGTGGGGATGCCAGATCAGACGTGTGGGTGAGGATGCCACAGGATCAGACGTGTGGGTGTGGATGTTGGAGGATCAGACATGTGGGTGGGGATGCTGGAGGATCAGAGGTGTGGGTGGGGATGCTGGAGGATCAGAGGTGTGGGTGGGGGTGCTGGAAGATCAAACGTGTGGGTGGGGCTACTGAAGGATGAGACGTGTAAGTGGGGATGCCGGAGGATGAGACGTGTGGGTGGGGATACTGGAGGATCAAACGTGTGGGTGGGGATCCTGAAGGATCAGGCATGTGGGTGGGGATGCTGGAGGATCAGACGTGTGGGTGGGCATAAAGGCGTAAGGGGGGGGGGTATGAGGATGGTCGATCGCATGGGTTGCGGTGGTGGGCGCAGTGTATAGGGCTGAGTGCTGGTAAGCAAAATGCAAGGAGAAGCACACATGGGGTGGAGTAGTGAAGACTGGTGCATAGAGTGGAGTGGTCAAGACTGGTGCATAGAGTGGAGTGGTCAAGACTGTGGTGCATAGGGTGGAGTGGTCAAGACTGTGGTGCATGGGGTGAAGTGGTCAAGATTGTGGTGCACGGGGTGGAGTGGTCAAGACTGTGGTGCACGGGGTGGAGTGGTCAAGATTGTGGTGCACGGGGTGAAGTGGTCAAGATTGTGGTGCACGGGGTGGAGTGGTCAAGACTGTGGTGCATGGGGTGAAGTGGTCAAGATTGTGGTGCACGGGGTGGAGTGGTCAAGACTGTGGTGCATGAGGTGGAGTGGTCAAGACTGTGGTGCATGAGGTGGAGTGGTCAAGACTGTGGTGCATGAGGTGGAGTGGTCAAGAACGAGGTGCATGAGGTGGAGTGGTCAAGACTGTTGCATGAGGTGGAGTGGTTAAGAATGAGGTGCATGGGGTGGAGTGGTCAAGAATGAGGTGCATGGGGTGGAGTGGTCAAGACTGTTGCATGAGGTGGAGTGGTCAAGAATGAGGTGCATGGGGTGGAGTGGTCAAGAATGAGGTGCATGGGGTGGAGTGGTCAAGACTGTTGCATGAGGTGGAGTGGTCAAGACTGTGGTGCATGAGGTGGAGTGGTCAAGAATGAGGTGCATGGGGTGGAGTGGTCAAGACTGTTGCATGAGGTGGAGTGGTCAAGAATGAGGTGCATGGGGTGGAGTGGTCAAGACTGTTGCATGAGGTGGAGTGGTCAAGAATGAGGTGCATGGGGTGGAGTGGTCAAGACTGTGGTGCATGGGGTGGAGTGGTCAAGAATGAGGTGCATGGGGTGGAGTGGTCAAGACTGTTGCATGAGGTGGAGTGGTCAAGACTGTTGCATGAGGTGGAGTGGTCAAGAATGAGGTGCATGGGGTGGAGTGGTCAAGAATGAGGTGCATGGGGTGGAGTGGTCAAGACTGTTGCATGAGGTGGAGTGGTCAAGACTGTTGCATGAGGTGGAGTGGTCAAGAATGAGGTGCATGGGGTGGAGTGGTCAAGAATGAGGTGCATGGGGTGGAGTGGTCAAGAATGAGGTGCATGGGGTGGAGTGGTCAAGACTGTTGCATGAGGTGGAGTGGTCAAGACTGTTGCATGAGGTGGAGTGGTCAAGAATGAGGTGCATGGGGTGGAGTGGTCAAGAATGAGGTGCATGGGGTGGAGTGGTCAAGAATGAGGTGCATGGGGTGGAGTGGTCAAGACTTTTGCATGAGGTGGAGTGGTCAAGACTGTGGTGCATGAGGTGGAGTGGTCAAGAATGAGGTGCATGGGGTGGAGTGGTCAAGACTGGTGCATGAGGTGGAGTGGTCAAGACTGTGGTGCATGAGGTGGAGTGGTCAAGAATGAGGTGCATGGGGTGGAGTGGTCAAGAATGAGGTGCATGGGGTGGAGTGGTCAAGACTGTTGCATGAGGTGGAGTGGTCAAGAATGAGGTGCATGGGGTGGAGTGGTCAAGAATGAGGTGCATGGGGTGGAGTGGTCAAGAATGAGGTGCATGGGGTGGAGTGGTCAAGACTTTTGCATGAGGTGGAGTGGTCAAGACTGTGGTGCATGAGGTGGAGTGGTCAAGAATGAGGTGCATGGGGTGGAGTGGTCAAGACTGGTGCAGGAGGTGGAGTGGTCAAGACTGTGGTGCATGAGGTGGAGTGGTCAAGAATGAGGTGCATGGGGTGGAGTGGTCAAGAATGAGGTGCATGGGGTGGAGTGGTCAAGACTGTTGCATGAGGTGGAGTGGTCAAGAATGAGGTACATGAGGTGGAGTGGTCAAGAATGAGGTGCATGGGGTGGAGTGGTCAAGAATGAGGTGCATGAGGTGGAGTGGTCAAGACTGTTGCATGAGGTGGAGTGGTCAAGACTGTTGCATGAGGTGGAGTGGTCAAGACTGTTGCATGAGGTGGAGTGGTCAAGAATGAGGTGCATGAGGTGGAGTGGTCAAGAATGAGGTGCATGTGTTTTGACAGCGGAGATATGAATGCATGGGACTGAGTGGGGTGAACAACCTTGGATGGTGGGCGCAAGACTCATGGATTGAATTCAAAATGGCATTTTCTCCAACCACTTCGGCAGTAGGTACAAATCATCTCGCAATTTTTAATAAACCTCTTTGTTTTTTTTATCACTAATTTAGCGTCTTCAGCAAACACAAGTACTATGTAGGACCCCTAAGTCTCATGTATTTAATACCCTAGATAAGGCTCCCAGAGAAGCCTGTTGGGACTCTGTTTATATTTGCCTGCTCATATACGCCATGCTTCCTTGTGATTCTTTTATAATTTAGCGATAGCTCTTTTTTTCCACTGCTCTTCATTTTTGCTAATTTCGTGCTACATTCCACTCTGTTTATTATTCTTTTGTGTGTGGACGTCTCAAAGGCCTTTTTGCAATCAAGACAATGAAGTTAGTGTGTCCCTCCTGTCTGAATCTGTGACCGTCGCACTGTTTCCTGTTAGACTGAAGTGATCAGACATCCCATTTCAAAAACTGTATTGATTCTGAGATAAATTCATTTTTCTCTAGTGCTTCACCGATATTTAGTACACTTGACCCGGTACACTATAATTTTTACAATTCCTTTTGTCCCCCTTCCCTTTATATAAAGGAACTATACACGCTCTTTGCCAATCCCTAGGTACCTTCCCCTCCGCCATACATTTATTAAACAAAAATACCAACCACTCCAACACTATACTATCCCCTGCTTTTAACATTTCTGTCATGATCCCGTCAGTTCCAGCTGCTTTACTCCCTTTCAGTCTACGTAATGCCTACCCCACACTCACATCCTGTTCTTCTTCACTACTGAAAGATGTTATACCTCCCTGGCCAGTGCATGAAATTACCGCCGACATTTAAAAGTTCCTCGAAATATTCCCGCCATCTACCCAATACCTCCAGCTCAAATTTACAAATTCCCCTACTCTGTTTTTAACTGACAAATCTATTCGTTCGTGCAGAATAAGTAAAACTTGATATTTGGGCTTAAATAGCAACGCTCTTCTTGCCGAATAAGGCAAGCGAATTTGTGCATGCAATAATTTTGCAAAAATCATTCTAAACCTAACGAAAAAAAACATTCATTGTATTTCATTGTGTATGATTATTATTAAATTATTGTAAACTTATGTAAAATATATTTAGTTGGATTAGGCTAAATTAAATTGCGCCTGTTATAATAAGATTAAGTAAGTTTTCTAAGGTTCTTTTGGTACAACATTATTATTTTTTTACATTAACATAAATTAAACAATATATCTTTAAACGTATAAGAGAATTTTTTTTAGAAAGGACTTAATTTTAAATGAGTTCTTGCTAATTGACTAGTTTTACCTATTCGGCACGATATATATATATATATATATATAATATATATATATATATATATATATATATATATATATATATATATATATATATATATATATATATATATACATATATGTATATATATATGTATATATGTATACATATATATATATATATATATATATATATATATATATATATATATATATATATATATATATATATATATATATATATATATAATATATATATATATATATATATATATATATATATATATATATATATATATATATATATATATATATATATATATATATATGTTTGTAAGAGTTTGTAGCTTCTGCTGTTGTTTTGTTTATCTGTTGCAAATTCCGGGAGTCACTGCCCTTGAAGCTGGGTTTCGAATCAGTGCTCCTGGTTGATTACCTGCTCAGTCTGGCTATTCGTGCCTGCAGCATCACAACCTGGATAATCAGGAACTGGCTTGAGGAACTTATCAGGTTATTTCTCACTGTTTAAGGTGCCTTCATCAGTCTCACGTCTGACTGTCCTGACAACAATAAAATGATGACTGTGATAAAGTGGATTGCCTGCAAGTTACCTCTTGAAGACAATTAAGAGGTTTCTTCATTTCCTTTTAATATTTCTGAATTATTGCGTGATAACCTGCGTCGATCTGTCAACAGACAGAGAGGGTACTAAAGAGAGTATTACAAATAAATGTACTGAGCTTTATTTGCAGGGATCGAGTCACGGTTCTTGCCCTGCCTCCCAACAGTAAACCAGCTTCACCGATGACTCTTCTGTGGTTTTCCTCCGCCACCTAATACTTCTACAATCACATCCCCTTCACCTTTAGACCACGACACACCAAGTCTATTAGACCATTAACCAGGAGGCCTGGTCTTTGACCGGCCTTTGGGGAAGCCAGTGACCCCACGAAATCATCTAGTACGTTATACTTACCACCCTGACAGTGAAAAAATTACTTAGCAATCTTCCAGTGGCTAATGAACGTCTTCAGCTATCTGCGTCCGCTGGCTCCCTCCCCGGCCTCTGCCTGTTGCTCTCTACTCTAATCCCAGCAGTATTTTCAATGCTATGATCTTATTTTCTCTTTGGTGTCGTAGTGCTGTTTGGTAAAGCTTCGTAAGTTTCTTTTCGTAGTCCATTCTTTTCAATTCTAGTACCAATCTCATTGCGAACATTTGTATGTGTGTGTGTGTGTGTGTGTGTGTGTGTGATAGAGAGAGAGAGAGAGAGAGAGAGAGAGAGAGAGAGAGAGAGATAGAGCTCTCGTATGAGTGCGCAAGTGCACACTCGTATGCATTCGTGTGTGTGTTTGCCTTGACTAACAAATTTACGATGAAAACATCACCAGGTACCTCATTCCCTCCCATGCCAATAAAATCCCAACGATCATACGGCTCTCTCCATGTTGAATACAAATGAGAAAATGAGTGAGCTTAGAATAACCTATGTAGCGGCTTGTCATGTTCAAGAATTGGCCCAAGTCAGACCGCAGCGGACAGTCATGTTCAAACTCTGGCCCGGGTCTCACCTTGCGTCAGAGATCCTATATGCTTTGATCTACAGTGTCACACTTGGTCAGGAGTCTCACAACACGTCACTAGTAAGGGAAGGTGACATTCAAGCTACGGTAATAGTAGTTTGCATACAGGAGGGAAGGAGAGAGGGTAGTCGCGACAATACACGAGTGTATGGCAGGGATTGACTGAGGACTGACATACAGGTAGGGATTATATTAGCTTTATCCACAAAGAGACAAATAATGATATGGACACAGACTGTCGCTTGACAGATTCACGATCAGTTGTGATTACGCTCAACGTTAACTCATGTGACAGTTTCTAATGAAGCAAAGGCTGAAAGTCTCTATAAATTGGTGCTAGCACCACAGGGGAGTGTGCTGGGTCTCTCGTTATGGAATATCTTCTTCAAGTGAAATAGTGAAATGTATTCCCGAAACCAATGCCTTCGCAGATGACACCATTTTAACCTTCACATATACAAAAGAGATGCCAGTCGATATGAGGTTCATTAATCACCAACTTGCACCCTATATCTGCCATGGAGAAGCGATAGTGCTACATTTGTTGCTGAAAATGCATCATATTATCTAACTACTCCATGCTTTGTGTGAGATAATAAGTAAGAGGCAATATTTAACGATGAAGTAGAGGAAAAAGGGGGTGAATTGTCTGAAACAACTGTGTAGAACTGCACAAAGAATCCTGCTAGCAAGACAGTCAAGAACCATAAAGCATTAAGATATACGTAGCACTTGACTGAGAGAAGTTTCTGAAAAACTCATTACAAAACATAAGTTCCCTGATATCATGGATAGCCTTCCTCATATCGTATATCTAACCACTGAAAATGGAAACAAAGAATGCATGTAGATTTACCTCTAGCCTCGACTGTGTATAATAAAGAATGTAAGTAGAAGTCTGTATGATTTATTTGCTACCTTACATGATCATTAAACTGGAAAAAATAGCCAGCAATCCTGCCTGAACTACCACAGTATAAATACACTTGTATCACCTAATACTACTCAAATCACATCCCTTTTATCCAGATGCCCAGATACACCTGAGACTATCTACCTTGATCTGGTGACCTACCTTTGTCTTCTAATTTATATTTGATGCAACAGCCGCACTGCTTCGTCTGGGACGTCACCTGACACTGACGTCCAGGACTGGTTTTATACACTGTTCCACATACATGCTAAGAGCTGATATCCTACCTCAGAACTTTCCAAAACCTAACCACCTAACCAAGTGACCCACAATGTCGGCTAACACTCATGTACCTATTCACGGCAAGGTGAACAGGGGCAACGGGTGTAAGAAGCCTTCCCAAGCGCTTCGTCCAACCCCTGAATCGAACCTAGGTCCTTTCAGCTGTGAACTCGACGCTCTTCCACCACTGACCTACAGGCCACCAATTCGTTTTCCCTTTAGGCAGTGGCTGCCCACAATTTCGAGTACAGTGAGTGACCCCTTTTTAACCTCAAAAACATTCTCGGACCCACAGGTTTGACATTACTGAATAACAGAGAACAACCGTTGACTAGAGGAGAAATATTTGCGGACCCATTGCAATAATTCAACGGTTACCCAAAAGGTCCGTGGCTCATAGGTTGGGACCCACAAATTTAGAATACAACTACAACCTATTCTCCTTCAGTAAGAATAAAAAGGCACAATACCGTGTCACTACTCCCCCTGCCTAGTACTACTACTACCACCACCACCACTACTACTAATATCACAACTACTACTACCTCTACCATCTCTACTTCCTTCACATCATTATTACTTGTACCTCCTCTCTGTCTCCTGGCCCCGTTCCCCTCTGAATATATACTAGCTCTTTTTCCTCCGCTCTTGTGTGTAATCAAGTCGGACCGAAACGTCGCTGTAAGTTATTTGCGGGCTAGTTATGTATTTTCATTTACATGGACTTGGCCGAAAATTTCAGCCACGTATGCTGCTTCAGTGAGACTGCTGCTGATATAATGAAAGGTAAATTGTGTAGGATGGAACCTGTCCTATTAAACCAACTGGGTACACGCTATCCACTGTGCCAGATGGGTACATGCTACCCATTGTGCCAGGTGGGTACATGCTACCCACTGTGCCAAGTGGGTGCACGCTATCCACTGTGCCAGCTGGGTACACATTATCCACTGAGCCAGCTGAGTACACATTATCCACTGGGTCAGCTGGGTACGTTATCCACTGAGCCAGCTGGGTACACCCTATCCCCTGGGACAGCTGGGTACACTCTGTCCCCTGGACTAGCTAGACACACACTCTCTACTGCACCAGCTGAGAACTTGCCTAACTAGTGTCTGTCATGGGTGTGAAGGGTTAACACGGTTTCCAATGCAATACTTTCTTCCCTCCCGACACCAACTCTCTCTAGTGAACAGTTATACTTGAGATTTACAAATCTAAAAATGTTTACAGAGGTGTTGGGAGGCACAGGTTGCGTGGGCACACATATACATTACATTATGTAGATTTAACACAGGATAACTGAATAATTAAGTAATATGCCAATAATTCATATATACATATCGAAATGTACATATCATGAAAGTATAAATTGTGAAAAATGGGAGTTGTAGGAACTGATTTATTATTATTATTGTTATTTTTTCTCAACAAGTCGGCCGTCTCCCACCGAGGCAGGGTGACCCAAAAAGAAAGAAAATCTCCAAAAAGAAAATACTTTCATCATTCAACACTTTCACCTCACTCATACATAATCACTGTTTTTGCAGAGGTGCCCAGAATACAACAGTTTAGAAGTATATACGTATAAAAATACACAATATATCCCTCCAAACTGCCAATATCCCAACCCCCACCTTTAGAGTGCAGGCATTGTACTTCCCATTTCCAGGACTCAAGTCCGCTTACATAAAATAACCGGTTTCCCTGAATCCCTTCACTAAATATTACCCTGCTCACACTCCAACAGCTCGTCAGGTCCCAAATATCATTTGTCTCCATTCACTCCTATCTAACACGCTCACGCACACTTGCTGGAAGTCCAAACCCCTCGCCCACAACACCTCCTTTACACCCTCCCTCCAACCTTTTCGAGGACGACCCCTACCCCGCCTTCCTTCCCCTACAGATTTATACGCTCTCCATGTCATTCTACTTTGATCCATTCTCTCTAAATGACCAAACCACCTCAACAAACCCTCTTCAGCCATCTGACTAATACTTTTATTAACTCCACACCTTCTCCTAATTTTCACACTCCGAATTTTCTGCATAATATTTACACCACACATTGCCCTTAGACAGGACATCTCCACTGCCTCCAACCGCCTCCTTGCTGCAGCATTTACAACCCAAGCTTCACACCCATATAAGAGTGTTGGTACTACTATACTTTCATACATTCCCTTCCTTGCCTCCATAGATAACATTTTTTGCCTCCACATATACCTCAATGCACCACTCACCTTTTTTCCTTCATCAATTCTATGATTAACCTCATCCTTCATAAATCCATCCGCCGACACGTCAACTCCCAAATATCTGAAAACATTCACTTCTTCCATACTCCTCCTCCCCAATTTGATATCCAGTTTTTCTTTATCTAAATCATTTGATACTCTCATCACCTTACTCTTTTCTATGTTCATTTTCAACTTTCTACCTTTGCACACACTCCCAAATTCGTCCACTAACCTTTGCAATTTTTCTTTCGAATCTCCCATAAGCACAGTATCATCAGCAAAAAGTAACTGTGTCTCTTCCCATTTTGTATTTAATTCCCCATAATTTAATCCCACCCCTCTCCCGAACACCCTAGCATTTACTTCTTTTACAACCCCATCTATAAATATATTAAACAACCATGGTGACATTACACATCCCTGTCTAAGACCTACTTTTACCGGGAAATAGTCTCCCTCTCTTCTACACACCCTAACCTGAGCCTCATTATCCTCATAAAAACTCTTTACAGCATTTAGTAACTTACCACCTATTCCATATACTTGCAACATCTGCCACATTGCTTCCCTATCCACTCTATCATATGCCTTTTCTAAATCAATAAATGCAATAAAAACTTCCCTACCTTTATCTAAATACTGCTCACATATATGCTTCAATGTAAACACTTGATCTACACATCCTCTACCCACTCTAAAACCTCCTTGCTCATCCGCAATTCTACATTCTGTCTTACCTCTAATTCTTTCAATAATAACCCTACCGTACACTTTTCCTGGTATACTCAGTAAACTTATTCCTCTATAATTTTTACAATCTCTTTTGTCCCCTTTCCCTTTATATAAAGGGACTATACACGCTCTCCGCCAATCCCCAGGTACCTTCCCCTCTTTCATACATTTATTAAATAAAAATACCAACCATTCCAACACTATACCCCCCCCCCTGTTTTTAACATTTCTGTCATGATCCCGTCAGTTCCAGCTGCTTTACTCCCTTTCATTCTACGTAATGCCTCACGTACCTCCCCCACACCCACATCCTGCTCTTCTTCACTCCTAAAAGATGGTATACCTCCCTGGCCAGTGCATGAAATTACCGTCTCCCTTTCTTCCTCAACATTTAAAAGTTCCTCAAAATATTCTCGCCATCTACCCAAAACCTCCATCTCCCCATCTACTAACTCCCCTACTCTGTTTTTAACTGACATATTCATTCGTTCTCTAGGCTTTCTTAACTTGTTTAACTCACTCCAAAATTTTTTTCTTATTTTCATTAAAATTTCTGGACAGTGCCTCTCCCACTCTATCATCCGCTCTCCTTTTGCACTCTCTCACCACTCTCTTGAACTTTCTTTTACTCTCCATATACTCTGCTCTTCTTATAACACTTCTGCTTTGTATTATTATTATTATTATAATCAAGGGGAAGCGCTAAACCCGGAGGATTATACAGCGCCTGGGAGGGGGGGGGGGGGGGGATGTGGAAGGCATTCAGGCTTAATTCGGGGAACTGGAGCACAGATCCAATTCCCTAAATCAAGAGCCCCTCACCAACATCAATAACACTTCTGCTTTGTAAATATCTCTCATAAGCTACCTTTTTCTCTTTTATCACACCCTTTACTTCATCATTCCACCAATCACTCCTCTTTCCTCCTGCACCCACCCTCCTATAACCATAAACTTCTGCCCCACATTCTAATACTGCATTTTTAAAACTATTCCAACCCTCTTCAACCCCCCCCCCCCCACTACTCATACCTGCACCAGCCCACCTTATTATTATTATTATTATTATTATAATCTTATTATTATTATAATTCTTCTTATTCTTCTATTATTATTATTAATAGCAGTAGTAGTACTAGTAGCAGTAGTGGTAGTAGTAGTAATAATGGTAGCAGTAGTAGTAGTAGTGGTGGTAGTAGAAGTGGTAGTAGCAGTAGTAGCAATAGTAGTAGCAGTAGTAGTAGTAGTAGCAGCAGCAGTGGTAGCAGTAGTAGTAGCAGTAGTGGAGGTAGTAATAGTAGTAGTAATGACAGTACTAGTAATAGTAGTAGTAACAGCAGTGGTGATAGTAGCAGCAGTGGTGGTGGTAGTAGCAGTAGTGGTATTAGCAGTAGTAGTGGTGATAGTAGTAATAGTAGTGGTAGTAGCAGTAGCAGTAGTGGTATTAGTATTAGTAGCAGTAGTAGTAGCAGCAGCAGCAATAGTAGTAGTAGTAGTAGTAGTAGTAGTAGTAGTAGTGGTAGTAGTAGTACTAGTAGTAGTGGTAGTAGTTATAGTAGAAATAGTAGAAATAGTAGTAGTTGTAGTAGTAGTAGTAACAGAAATAGTAGTAGTAGCCAATATGAGATAAGCTCAACGTGGGCCTTAAAATGTCCGGTAGTATATAACAGCCCTTCATGGTGACGAACAAAACACACACACACACACACACACACACACACACACACACACACACACACACACACACACACACACACACACACATCACACCTCACACGCACCTTCTCGGAGCAGATTCAAGACTAAGGATACAAGCGCACCGTGTACGCATTCACTCACTTCGTGGGGTAATCCCTTATTCATGGCAGAAAACCTTGACTACACTCCTGGCGACCACTCTGAAGGTGAAACTGTCCAACCTTTTCGGTACCAAGGACGCTTTCATAGTCGACTGTTTCAGTGTCGATGAGGCAGACAAAATCATCACTACACAGGCAATGAACTTCCTTAAAGACCGTAACTCAGTAGTTCCTTCTCCAGCTCTGAGGGACTTAAATCATCGACTCAACCGAAAAAAACTCATTAAAGACCGAAACAACCGGGGTGCTGTTGATATAATCACCATTCTTTCACTGTCTCCTCTCAGCCTTACTGAGATATCCACGGTCTCTCAAGTACTCAATAGAGACCTTCAAATCTCCTATTACCACATTAGCTCCAGGAATATTGACTCTTGAATATTGAGTGCTACCACATTATCCTGTACTGGAACTGCTACTATTACACAAGCCTCGCTCAGGACTGCCCTATGAAGGAGAAGATATATTGTTATATCTGCGGCAACAAAGAAGAAACAAGGGACTACCTCAGCCACTCGGCCGAAATGTCTCAACTGCAAAAGTGACCGCCGCACTCATGTAGCTAGGTACCCTCTCAGGTAAGAAATCACTAATAAGAAGCTGCTTGAGGAACAACAGAAACCTAGCTCCACCATGACACCGACTTATGCTGTCGTCACTCGCCTTCAGGCCGACTTCCAGAAAATACTACAAGGAACCCAACAACCTACCTTCTCCACTTCCACGACCATGGACTCAGTGGAGGTGGAATATGCAAAAAAAAAAAAAAAAAAAAAAAAAGAAAAAAAGAAAAAAAAAAAAAAAAAAAAAAAAAAAAAAAAAAAAAAACTCACCTGCCCCGTCCATGCCCACCTCCGGAACTCCTCCATCCCTGATACCTACAACGACGCTGCCAGCTCGATTTTCAAACTTAACCTTCCTGAGATGAAATTTCCTAAAATCAATTCTAATCAAGACTTGAGATTATCAACTTTGATACCTCAAGTGTTCACATCCCAAATGCAGCAACGCCCTCCAACAATTACAGTTTGCTCATCCCTGATGCAGCCATGCCCACTGCCACTACTGACCCCACCACACTGTCCGCCTCCAGAAATGCAAGAGGAAGTCATACCAGAAAAAGAAATTGAGGTCAAAGACCACACTACCCGGCTTCACCTAGAAAATTTTAGAATTCTGCATTATACCTGCAAACACAAACATCATGTTCACCAAAGAACTGAACCCTCGACTCTACAACAGAACTGTCAAATACACCTCCACTCTCCCATACATCTTTATGTCACTACAAGTCCAAGATTTTGTGAAAAAAATTCACGTACCTACCAAAAGAAGTAATTAGAAAATTCAAGAATGGGTCAATCTACATATTACAATAAACTGAACTCCTGCGCCTGCCAGCTGTCTTCTGTTCCCAGCCTGCCTGCTGCTATCCTTATTTTCTTCATCAAGTCCTCTGTTGCTGGCTCTGTCCCTATGTGCTCTGTTTCTGGCTATGTTTCTGTGTGCTCTGCCGATGGCTCTGTCTCTGTGTGCTCTGCTGTTGGTTCTGTCCCTATGTGCTCTGTTGCTGGCTCTGTCTCTGTGTGCTCTGCTGTTGGCTCTGTCTCTATGTGCTCTGTTGCTGGCTATGTCTCTGTGTGCTCTGTTGCTAGCTGTCTCTGTGTACTCTGCTGTTGGCTCTGTCTCTATGTGCTCTGTTGCTGACTCTGTCTCTATGTGCTCTGTTGCTGCCTCTGTCTCTATGTGCTCTGCTGCTGGCTGTCTCTATGTGCTCTGCTGCTGGCTCTGTCTCTATGTGCTCTGCTGCTGGCTCTGTCTCTATGTGCTCTGCTGCTGGCTCTGTCTCTATGTGCTCTGCTGCTGGCTCTGTCTCTATGTGCTCTGCTGCTGGCTCTGTCTCTATGTGCTCTGCTTCTGGCTCTGTCTCTATGTGCTCTGCTGCTGGCTCTGTCTCTATGTGCTCTGCTGCTGGCTCTGTCTGTATGTGCTCTGCGGCTGGCTCTGTCTCTATGTGCTCTGCTGCTGGCTCTGTCTCTATGTGCTCTGCTGCTGGCTCTGTCTCTATGTGCTCTGTTGCTGGCTCTGTCTCTATGTGCTCTACTGCTGGCTCTGCCTTTATGTGCTCTGCGGCTGGCTCTGTCTCTATGTGCTCTGCTGCTGGCTCTGTCTGTATGTGCTCTGCTGCTGGCTCTGTCTGTATGTGCTCTGTTGCTGGCTCTCTCTGATTGTGCTCTGTTGCTGGCTCTGTCTGTATGTGCTTTGCTGCTGGCTCTAACTCTATGTGCTCTGCTGCTGGCTCTATCTCTATGTGCTCTGCTGCTGGCTCTGTCTCTATGTGCTCTCCAGCTGGCTTTGTCTATGTTCTCTGCTGCTGGCTCTGTCTCTATGTGCTCTGTTGCTGGCTCTTTCTCTATGTGCTCTGTTGCTGGCTCTGTCCCTATGTGCTCTGTTGCTGGCTCTGTCCCTATGTGCTCTGTTGCTGGCTCTGTCTATATGTGCTCTGCTGCTGGCTCTGTCTGTATGTGCTCTGCTGTTGGCTCTGTCTGTATGTGCTCTGCTGCTGGCTCTGTCTGTATGTGCTCTGCTGCTGACTCTGTCTTTATGTGCTCTGCTGCTGGCTCTGTCTCTATGTGCTCTGCTGCTTGCTCTGTCTCTATGTGCTCTGCAGCTGGCTTTGTCTATGTTCTCTGCTGCTGGCTCTGTCTCTATGTGCTCTGTTGCTGGCTCTTTCTCTATGTGCTCTGTTGCCGGCTCTGTCCCTATGTGCTCTGTTGCTGGCTCTGTCTATATGTGCTCTGCTGCTGGCTCTGTCTGTATGTGCTCTGCTGTTGGCTCTGTCTGTATGTGCTCTGCTGCTGGCTCTGTCTGTATGTGCTCTGTTGCTGGCTCTGTCTTTATGTGCTCTGCTGCTGGCTCTGTCTCTATGTGCTCTGCTGCTTGCTCTGTCTCTATGTGCTCTGCAGCTGGCTTTGTCTATGTTCTCTGCTGCTGGTTCTGTCTCTATGTGCTCTGTTGCTGGCTCTTTCTCTATGTGCTCTGTTGCCGGCTCTGTCCCTATGTGCTCTGTTGCTGGCTCTGTCTATATGTGCTCTGCTCCTGGCTCTGTCTGTATGTGCTCTGCTGTTGGCTCTGTCTGTATGTGCTCTGCTGCTGGCTCTGTCTGTATGTGCTCTGTTGCTGGCTCTGTCTTTATGTGCTCTGCTGCTGGCTCTGTCTCTATGTGCTCTGCTGCTGGCTCTATCTCTATGTGCTCTGCTGCTGGCTTTGTCTCTATGTTCTCTGCTGCTGGCTCTGTCTCCATGTGCTCTGCTGCTGGCTCTTTCTCTATGTGCTCTGTTGCTGGCTATGTCCCTATGTGCTCAGTTGCTGGCTCTGTCTCTATGTGCTCTGCTGCTGGCTCTGTCTTTATGTGCTCAGCCGCTGGTTCTGTCTCTATGTGCTCTGCTGCTGGCTCTGTCTGTATGTGCTCTGTTGCTGGCTCTGTCCGAATGTGCTCTGTTGCTGGATCTGTCTCTATGTGCTCTGATGCTGGCTCTGTATCTATGTGCTCTGTTGCTGGCTCTGTCTGTATGTGCTCTGTTGCTGGCTCTGTCTATGTGCTCTGCTGCTGGCTCTGTATCTATGTGCTCTGCTGCTGGCTCCATCTCTATGTGCTCTGCTGCTGGCTCTGTCTCTATGTGCTCTGCCGCTGGCTCTGTCTCTATGTGCTCTGCTGCTGGCTCTGTCTCTATGTGCTCTGCTGCTAGCTCTGTCTCTATGTGCTCTGCTGCTGGCTCTGTCTATGTGCTCTGTTGTTGGCTCTGTCTCTCTGTGCTCTGCTGCTGGCTCTGTCTCTATGTGCTCTGCTGCTGGCTCTGTCTCTATGTGCTCAGCTGCTGGCTCTGTCTCTATGTGCTCTGCTGCTGGCTCTATCTCTATGTGCTCTGCAGCTGGCTTTGTCTTTATGATCTCTGCTGCTGGCTCTGTCTCTATGTGCTCTGTTGCTGGCTCTTTCTCTATGTGCTCTGTTGCTGGCTTTGTCCCTATGTGCTCTGCTGCTGGCTCTGTCTCTATGTGCTCTGCTGCTGGCTCTGTCTGTATGTGCTCTGCTGCTGGCTCTATCTGTATTTGCTCTGTTGCTGGCTCCGTCTGTATGTGCTCTGGTGCTGGCTCTGTCTTTATGTGCTCTGCTACTGGCTCTGTCTCCATGTGCTCTGCTGCTGGCTCTGTCTCTATGTGTTCTGCTGCTGGCTCTATCTCTATGTGCTCTGCTGCTGGCTCTATCTCTATGTGCTCTGCTGCTGGCTTTGTCTCTATGTTCTCTGCTGCTGGCTCTGTCTCTATGTGCTCTGTTGCTGGCTCTTTCTCTATGTGCTCTGTTGCTGGCTCTGTCCCTATGTGCTCTGTTGCTGGCTGTCTCTATGTGCTCTGCTGCTGGTTCTGTCTTTATGTGCTCAGCTGCTGGCTCTGTCTGTATGTGCTCTGTTGCTGGCTCCGTCTGTATGTGCTCTGTTGCTTGCTCTGTCTTTATGTGCTCTGCTGCTGGCTCTGTCTCTATGTGCTCTGCTGCTGGCTCTGTCTCTATGTGCTCTGCTGCTGGCTCTATCTCTATGTGCTCTGCTGCTGGCTTTGTCTCTATGTTCTCTGCTGCTGGCTCTGTCTCTATGTGCTCTGTTGCTGGCTCTTTCTCTATGTGCACTGTTACTGGCTCTGTCCCTATGTGCTCTGTTGCTGGCTGTCTCTATGTGCTCTGCTGCTGGCTCCGTCTTTATGTGCTCAGCTGCTGGCTCTGTCTCTATGTGCTCTGCTGCTGGCTCTGTCTCTATGTGCTCTGTTGCTGGCTCTGTCTGTATGTGCTCTGTTGCTGGATCTGTCTCTATGTGCTCTGCTGCTGGCTCTGTATCTATGTGCTCTGCTGCTGGCTCTATCTCTATGTGCTTTGCTGCTGGCTCTGTCTCTATGTTCTCTGCTGCTGGCTCTGTCTGTATGTGCTCTGCTGCTGGCTCCGTCTCTATGTGCTCTGCTGCTGGCTCTGTCTCTATGTGCTCTGCTGCTGGCTCTGTCTGTATGTGCTCTGCTGCTGGCTCTGTCTCTATGTGCTCTGCTGCTAGCTCTGTCTCTATGTGCACTGCTGCTGGCTCTGTCTATGTGCTCTGCTGCTGGCTCTGTCTCTATGTGCTCTGCTGCTGGCTCTGTCTCTATATCTCTGCTGCTGGCTCTGTCTCTATGTGCTCTGCTGCTGGCTCTGTCTCTATGTGCTCTGTTGCTGGCTCTTTCTCTATGTGCACTGTTACTGGCTCTGTCCCTATGTGCTCTGTTGCTGGCTGTCTCTATGTGCTCTGCTGCTGGCTCTGTCTTTATGTGCTCAGCTGCTGGCTCTGTCTCTATGTGCTCTGCTGCTGGCTGTCTCTATGTGCTCTGTTGCTGGCTCTGTCTGTATGTGCTCTGTTGCTGGATCTGTCTCTATGTGCTCTGCTGCTGGCTCTGTCTCTATGTGCTCTGCTGCTGGCTCTGTATCTATGTGCTCTGCTGCTGGCTCTATCTTTATGTGCTTTGCTGCTGGCTCTGTCTCTATGTTCTCTGCTGCTGGCTCTGTCTGTATGTGCTCTGCTGCTGGCTCCGTCTCTATGTGCTCTGCTGCTGGCTCTGTCTGTATGTGCTCTGCTGCTGGCTCTGTCTGTATGTGCTCTGCTGCTGGCTCTGTCTCTATGTGCTCTGCTGCTAGCTCTGTCTCTATGTGCACTGCTGCTGGCTCTGTCTATGTGCTCTGCTGCTGGCTCTGTCTCTATGTGCTCTGCTGCTGGCTCTGTCTCTATATCTCTGCTGCTGGCTGTCTCTATGTGCTCTGCTGCTGGCTCTGTCTCTATGTACTCTGCTGCTGGCTCTGTCTCTATGTGCTCTGCTGCTGGCTCCGTCTCTATGTGCTCTGCTGCTGGCTCTGTCTCTATGTGCTCTGCTGCTGGCTCTGTCTCTATGTGCTCTGCTGCTGGCTCTGTCTCTATGTGCTCTGCTGCTAGCTCTGTCTCTATGTGCTCTGCTGCTGGCTCTGTCTATGTGCTCTGTTGTTGGCTCTGTCTCTATGTGCTCTGCTGCTGGCTCTGTCTATGTGCTCTGCTGCTGGCTCTGTCTCTATGTGCTCTGCTGCTGGCTCTGTCTCTATGTGCTCTGCCTATGTGCTCTGCTGCTGGCTCTGTCTCTATGTGCTCTGCTGCTGGTTCTGTCTCTATGTGCTCTGTTGCTGGCTCTGTCTCTATGTGCTCTGCTGCTGGCTATGTCTCTACGACTGAAGACATTCCTCTCCGACGCTATTCTTCTATTCCCGCTTCCCAGCTCTACTCTTACCTGAGAGTCTTTTGATAGTTAACGACACACTCTGCATGCACATGATGCCACGGTAAACTGTTCACAATATTTCATTCAGCCTTGTGCCTCCCAGAAGTCCCACTGCATCTTAAGTATAGTGTGTATACCACCCCGGTCTTAGTACAACAGACTGCCATCGTTCCAGATAAGACCATTTCACTTGCAAAGCACACGTGTCGAGTTGCATGCCAACTGTCAGATTTACTGATGACATACGCAGGCTTTTAATATACTTCTCACAGTATACCATCGCCGTTTGCATTGCCTCTAGATGAGAAGGTGGTGAGTCACTCAGTGGGCCAAATGCACATTTTGTAAGTAGCCACGAGACTCGGCCAGAAAGATTTTTTCTGCCATATATTCACATCACTGTGATGGAGTTGCATCTAAGTTTTCTGAGTATGCAGAACACAGCTATTTAAAATCTAATGAGGTCCCTAATCTACAACCAGAACGGTGTGTTCTACTTTTTTTTAGGCCAGTGTAATGTTCTAGTATTATTTACACTAATTCATTTAGTTGCAAGGATATAAAGCTGAGGCCTTTTTTTTAGCCTCGGAATTATTATATTATGGATGGCTTCCTGATCACTGTTATCAGCTGCGTCTTGTGGAGTGATAATTTCCATCACTTCGTCTGGGTGCTGCTTAAGCTCGTGTATCATCGCACGAGTCTCTCTCCATCTAACTGGTGTGAACATATTGTGATCATACAGTATTTATCAAATCAACCCATTATAGCACCACAGTACAAGTACATAGCCCTTAATTACCTAAGGTTATTAGCACCAGTTCTTGGATAAATCGGACACTATCAGTTAAGAACACTTCTAAAATAGGAATCGAAGCAAATTCTTACCGTACATACACTGAAAGACACACTTATACTGTAACAGTATGTGACCAGGCGATCGTCCGGGACGGTGTACTCACAGACTGCTCTGCCCAGCGACCTGTGTGGCTCGACTTCCTGTATCGACACATTAAACCTGCCAATATTAGTGATATTTAACGATCATAAACAAGAGGAGTGGTCAATTTTACCTGCTTCACAATTCACTCACGTGGCGCTTGAACATATATCAAGCGTACTCTTATGAGTAGCCAGTGTTGTCCTGGTGGGAGATGTACAAAAAAAACAGTGGCCACAGGAATGAAACTCCATCACGGCAGACCGCAGATACTTGCCGTGTATTTCAATTACGACCCGACAAGCCAGTGAGCAAAAAACAGAGTCCAGGTAACCTTCATCAGCGTGTAAACCCTCTGCAGAAAGGTAGCTACAGCACCCATGAATCATACCTCTAATTCTCTTGTCTCACAAGGCTACATTCTCTGCATGTTGAAGTGGCCCGTGCCCCCGCCCTCACCCTGTACGTCGCCGTATGTTAGAACACAACCTACCATTAATACATCACATTTGCCTTCATGGGAAATGTGCGCCACCTACCAGCAAACGTATCTGTATTTAACTAGACAAAAATATATCCTGGAAAATTCTCAGTAGTGCAAAGGTTTATTAGCGTGGCAGAACCTTGCAAATTATGTCTCCGCTAATCTTCCCAGACATGGGTTAAATCTTAATGATGGTTACTGTGACAAATGATTCTTTATTGTCCACTAAATTTAAAGATGTCTATTGACCAGCAATACTCGGAAAAAATTGAAAGACGCGAATAGTGTTTTGTTACTGACTTGAAAGTAATAAGTATTTAAGACTAGTACAAGATTTCAATTACACCAAGTAGATCCTGATTTGTGTTTGTGATATTACTGTAGATGTTACTGTTGTTGTTGCTGGTATTTGTTGGTGGTGGCGGCTTACGATATTGGTGGTGTTTTATGTTGTTGATGGTGCTTATGTGGTCGTTTTTCCTGATTTTCTGGTTGGGCTTATGTTTATGTTTATGCCTGGCTTAGTGGGAATAGTGTTACGTACTTAATCCCGTATGTCGTGTTCGAGCCTCCTCTGGTCTAAGATAAATGTAAATATTTCACTTGGTTTGCGAATTATAAGCATTTTAATATCTCTCGTTGACCAGTGTGTACTGAGCTTTGTATTAACGGCTCTGAAGCAAACACCTAGTTCGGTGTGCGCCAGTTACGTGTGGCCTGACTTGGTGTATATAGTACTGCATACTATGTCCCCAAGGGTAGTTGGTTCGAGCCTCCCCTGGTCTGAGATATACAGAGAAAGATCACAGTCAGCAGGGTTCGAAGCAACGTCAGGGAATGTTGGCAAGCTTCCCAAGTAACACTCTAGACCACTCGGCCACAGATGCATCAAAAAGCTGGGCAACCTTGTTTCCAAGCCATGTTTCTCCCAGCCCGGGTACATCAGTGGGCCTCAAGCATGGATTAAAGCTATTTCATTCTCCTTCTGTATGTTCTGACCTCACAAACGATTTTTATATCAATGCACCACGTACAAACAAACGGGTATATACAGATAAAGCCCTCCCTGGCGTAGCTTCGAATCCTGCTGACTGCGATCTTTCTCTGTATATATACACACACACCTTACCCCACATTGTGGGCTGAGGGGACAGGATGAGTGGGTGACGGACAGTGCCTGAATCCTGACCATTTCTGAGCGGAACTGCTTGGAGTCACCATGCCACCTAAAAATGAGAAAACTTCCTCTCATTCCACCTGTTGCAACCCTTTCAACATTGCAAAGCTCGTGATGATGCACGTAGACGTGAAAGATCTTGAGCTGAAGATATCCATCCCACGTGGCTTGTTTTGCATATATATTTGTAAACATTATCTCTCAGTCCACAGCAGGATTCGAACCCCCACACTCTGCATTAAAGAACACAGTAACTTTAGCCACACAGCCAGACCCCAGATAAATATCAAGGATCTGGCTGTGCGACCATTCTGTATACAAACAGTGGTTGTCATACAGTAGTTGACCACCCAATATACAGTCACTGACAGTCACACAGTAGCTGACCACCCAGTATACAGTCAGTGACTGTCACACAATAGCTGACCACCCAGTAGAGTCAGTGACTGTCATGCAGTAGCTGACCACCCAGAATACAGTCAGTGACTGCCACACAATAGCTGACCACCCAGTATACAGTCAGTGACTGTATATTGGGAACGACCTACTTCCACATTGAACAAATGTGACACCACCTACGACTGCTGCACCTCTCCTGCCTACGGTTTATAAGCTCCTTCTCCGCACTTATGCCGTATTCTATTCAAGATTGATGGACTGACCACATCGACTCAAGGCTGAGGGACTGATTACCTCATTCTCCTCCTGTTCAAGATTCTCCTTTGTATGGACTGATGAAGCCACTGTGTGGCGAAACGTTTCCTCAATAAAGATACCCAAGAGTTGCACATGTGTCTAATTTATCAACGTGTCGGTTCTCTGAACCATTGATCTACAGTGAATGTTATACAGTAGCTGACCACCCAGTATACAGTCAGTGACTGTCATACAGTAGCTGACCATCCACTATACAGTGACTGTTACACAGTAGCTGACCACCCAGTATACAGTTAGTGACTGCCATACAGTAGCTGACCACCCAGTATACAGTCAGTGACTGTCATACAGTAGCTGACCATTCAGTATACAGTGACTGTTATAGAGTAGCTGACCACCCAGTATACAGTGACTGTCATACAGTAGCTGACCACCCAGTATACAGTCACTGTCACGCAGTAGCTGACCACCCAGTATACAGTCAGTGACTGTCATACTGTAGCTGACCACCCAGTATACAATGACTGTCATACAGTAGCTGGCCACTCAGTATCCAGTGACTGTCATACAGTAGCTGACCACCCAGTATACAGTGACTGTCACACAGTAGCTGACCACCCAGTATACAGTGACTGTCATACAGTAGCTGAGCACCCTACAGTCAGTGACTGTCATACAGTAGCTGACCATTCAGTATACAGTGACTGTTATAGAGTAGCTGACCACCCAGTATACAGTGACTGTCATACAGTAGCTGACCACCCAGTATACAGTGACTGTCATACAGTAGCTGACCACCCAGTATACAGTCACTGTCACACAGTAGCTGACCACCCAGTATACAGTCAGTGACTGTCATACTGTAGCTGACCACCCAGTATACAGTGACTGTCATACAGTAGCTGGCCACTCAGTATCCAGTGACTGTCATACAGTAGCTGACCACCCAGTATACAGTGACTGTCACACAGTAGCTGACCACCCAGTATACAGTGACTGTCATACAGTAGCTGACCACCCAGTATACAGTCAGTGACTGTCATACAGTAGCTGACCATCCACTATACAGTGACTGTTACACAGTAGCTGACCACCCAGTATACAGTTAGTGACTGCCATACAGTAGCTGACCACCCAGTATACAGTCAGTGACTGTCATACAGTAGCTGACCATTCAGTATACAGTGACTGTTATAGAGTAGCTGACCACCCAGTATACAGTGACTGTCATACAGTAGCTGACCACCCAGTATACAGTCACTGTCACACAGTAGCTGACCACCCAGTATACAGTCAGTGACTGTCATACTGTAGCTGACCACCCAGTATACAGTGACTGTCATACAGTAGCTGGCCACTCAGTATCCAGTGACTGTCATACAGTAGCTGACCACCCAGTATACAGTGACTGTCACACAGTAGCTGACCACCCAGTATACAGTGACTGTCATACAGTAGCTGAGCACCCAGTATACAGTGACTGTCACACAGTAGCTGACCACCCAGTATACAGTGACTGTCATACAGTAGCTGACCACCCAGTATTCAGTGACTGTCATATAGTAGCTGACCACCCAGTATACAGTCAGTGACTGTCATACAGTAGCTGACCACCCAGTATACAGTGAATGTCACACAGTAGCTGACCACCCAGTATACAGTGACTATCATACAGTAGCTGGCCACCCAGTATACAGTGACTGTCATACAGTAGCTGGCCACCCAGTATACAGTGACTGTCATGCAGTAGCTGGACACCCAGTATACAGTGACTGTCATACAGTACCTGGCCACCCAGCATACAGTGACTGTCATACAGTACCTGGCCACCCAGCATACAGTGACTGTCATACAGTAGCTGACCACCCAGTACACAGTCAGTGACTGTCATACAGTAGCTGGCCACCCAGTATACAGTGACT
This sequence comes from Cherax quadricarinatus, assembly GCF_038502225.1. Lineage (NCBI taxonomy): Eukaryota > Metazoa > Arthropoda > Malacostraca > Decapoda > Parastacidae > Cherax > Cherax quadricarinatus. The sequence continues at coordinate 16,965,838 of NC_091344.1, forward strand.
GTCATACAGTAGCTGGCCACCCAGTATACAGTGACTGCCATACAGTAGCTGACCACCCAGTGTACAGTCAGTGACTGTCTTACAGTAGCTGAGCACCCAGTATACAGTGACTGTCACACAGTAGCTGACCACCCAGTATACAGTGAATGTCACACAGTAGCTGACCACCCAGTATACAGTGACTATCATACAGTAGCTGGCCACCCAGTATACAGTGACTGTCATACAGTAGCTGGCCACCCAGTATACAGTGACTGTCATACAGTAGCTGGCCACCCAGTATACAGTGACTCACACAGTAGCTGAGCACCCAGTATACAGTGACTCACACAGTAGCTGACCACACAGTATACAGTGACTGTCACACAGTAGCTGACCACCCAGTATACAGTAACTGTCACACAGTAGCTGAGCGCCCAGTATACAGTAACTGTCACACAGCAGCTGAGCACCCAGTATACAGTGACTGTCACACAGTAGCTGACCACCCAGTATACAGTGACTGTCACACAGTAGCTGACCACCCAGTATACAGTGACTGTCACACAGTAGCTGACCACCCAGTATACAGTGACTATCATACAGTAGCTGGCCACCCAGTATACAGACACTGTCACACCGTAACTGTGGTACTCAGATGTGCTGGTAGACCCGGTGGTCGTCTTGGAGGTTGTGCCTTTGGTCGTCCCGGTCGTCATCTCAGTGGTCCAGTGGTCGTTCCGGTGGTCGTGCCAGTGGTCGTCCCGGTGGTCACCCCAGTGGTCGTCCCAGTGGTCCTGCTACCATACCATTTTAAACTCTTGACTTAAATTATATCTTTATCTAAGAAAACAATTGGAACCTTGATTCTTATTTTTTATTGCTGCACATATTTCCACGCTTGTAGAAGACTTGTCTGCTGCTGCTTAATGAAGCATGAAGAATGAACCTCGATGCAGAAATAGTATATGTGGCATTTCGGTTTACGAGACAACATGAGGAGCAGTTGAACTGAAACTAGTAATCCCAGAAGTGTCGTCACTAGGTTAAGTAACTGTTTTACACCCTCATGTCTCTTAAAAAAATATTCCCTTCAGATTCACTTGATCATGTCCACACACACTCAAAGTAGTTTAACAACTACTGCTAAGTGCAGTTCTAAGAAATATAAAGCACTGCAGAGAGGCGGAGAGAAGGTAAGACCAGAGACCAGGACGTGTGGCGCTACATACATCACTAAACAACACACATCAGACTCTTCACATCACTTCTGTATTTATAACCTGCAATGCAACTTTTACCCATTTATTAGGAAACAGGATAAGTGTTTCCCGACGCAGGTCTTAGTCATATGATTACCCGCCGCTGGAGATTTTGGTCATGTGACAGAGGCCTCCCGCTGGCTTACCCGTCCACCCCTTTAAAAATGATGGTTTAAGCGTTATATGTAAGACTAACACTAACACACCGCACAACAGCAGTCAACCACTTGAAGGAAGAACTACACAGACGTAAGTATGTGAACAAAGACATAAGTATGTGAAATAAAAGACAAATATGTGAACAAAGACACAAGTATGTGAACAAAGACACACCAACTCGATTTCTCACATAGGGTTGTCATGAAATTTCTCGTCTACGTTGTTTAGGTTAGGTTAGCCTTTTTCAGAGGCCCCAGACGTCCACCCCGGAAGCCTATCTCTAAAGCAGAAATATACAAATCTCCCTTACCTCTCTTTCATTCTGCTCAGACTAAGCGTCTGAGATATACTGAAGCACATTTCAGTCCAGAAGATTATGGAAGCAGAGCACAGAGTCCTTGTTCATAATAATGACCGTGCTATTAGTAGTAGCAGAAATGATGGCAGTATTAATAGCAATCGTAGCAGTACTAACAGATATTACTTATTTTATGTTTAAAAGATTTTCTAATACGGCATGCATAGTTATTTAAATCATATCGCTCTATACAAGTAATATTTTCCAGAATGAATGGAGGGTAGAGTGTCTTCTACCTGCCTACCCTGTTATTATCTATTCAAGAGAAGATCTATGGCAGTAGTATGGAGTTTGGTTTAGTTTACCCCACACGTGCTATGGACAGAAATGACTTGTGTTATAAGTCTGCAGTGTTGCGCGTATGTCTTCCTCTTGTCTTCCAGAGAAGTAGAAAGACGAAGTATTCTTGAGACGTACCGCAACCTATGTCGCCAAGATCGCAACCAACCTGCTCTTTAAGACTGCAACAAACCTGGTCGTCAAGACCACAACCAACTTAATAGCCACGATCACTCCCAACCCGGTGATCCAAAATTGTCAATAATCACGCCAAAGATGGTCGTTAGGACTACCTACAAATTTAAGCAAAAATATATAAATACCGCCAGTTCTTCATTCTCCTCACCGTTTCAGACATAACCATTCAAACGGTTCACCACTATCCTCAGTGGCATTTTTTTCTTACATCAAATCATTTGTGGGGCTGTCTCGTAGCCACCTGGTTCATTAATGAGAATATATAGCCAAAAAAAAAAAAATTATCCTCCACGAAATCGCCCTCTATGGACAAGCTACTTGACAGCAGGTCTGCCCCTCTCTATCATTAATCTTCCAAGATATTCAGACCTGTTCTCGCTCGCGCTGAGGCGCAATAACCTCGCGAAAGAAAGGTTCACATTTCGTGCTACTGTGGAAGAAGAGGATATATGACATTACGTAATGGGGCAGAAGCTGCCGAGGGTCATTATAGGGGGTTAATTACCGATAAAAAGTCAAGCCACGGCCACAACTTGGCTGCGAGGGGCTAGAGAGAGAACCCACCACATACTTAGCTACACTATCTGCCTCCTCGTTACTCTTCATCGTCTTCTGCCGCTGTTGATACTGTTGCTATTATACAGTTCCAGCTACGGTTGTTGTTGCTACTGCTGCTGATAATACTGCTGCTAATAATACTGCTGCTAATAATACTGCTGCTGATAATACTGCTGCTAATACTACCGCTGCCTCTGTTGCTACTCCTGCTGTTAATCAAACTACCTATGCTGTTGCTTTTGCTATTGATGCTGCTGTTGCTGTTCCAAAGGAAGTAAAACGAACAATTTATATATATATATATATATATATATATATATATATATATATATATATATATATATATATATATATATATATATATATTATATATTATGCAATAATCGCGAACTAGCGATAGAGGATGCAAAACAATCACGGAGGTGAGTTGAATAATAGCTCCAAGCCTTTCCAGCTGCAATCAACACATCAGGAGCATGCAATGTTTCAGAAAAGAGGAAGAAGTCCAAGTAAATACGTTCTGAGGAAGTGTCTTTGTTCGAATGAGGAAGGGAGGCAGGTGGCGATGAGTGCCCCAGGTATACCAATACTCAATGCCCCGTGCCAGAAAGATTGAATATTAAAGCATCAGAAGACAGCCAGCCCACAAGCCCTGATATTGTAGTAATAACCTGACGAACGTAACATTAGTGACGTGACAATTATCAAAATTTCGATCAGACTTCGATATGATGTAAAAGACTTTACATTCTAAATACAGAGATATCCGTCAATTGTCTTAGGAATTTCTGTACATGTAGAAAACGGGACCATGGCTGACTTATTTAAAGTTACTCATTCAAAGGGGAAAAATTTGTAGTTTATTTAAAAGGAAGATGGTCATAGTTCATCTATCCCGCAAGATTCTGAGACAGACGCAGGTCTAAACATCAAAACCAGCAGGAAAACAGACCTTAATTCCTCGGTGTGGCACTACAACGCTTAAGACAATCCAAGGCGTTCGTACAGAAGTCCGGTGTTAGGCTATGCACGATGGCCTCAACTATAAACGAATCTGATTTGAATAAACTGCCACTATTATTATATAATGAATGTTTATCATGCTTTATAATTGCCGATTCTACAATATTCTGTTCAAGCCAAGAGGAACAAGGGACAATGACTATAGCTTCCGACCAGTTTGCCGAGTTATTGCAGACTCTAAGGTGGCTGATAATCACATTTGATTCCTGGGCAGTTTGTATCAAATATCGATGATGTGATATCCTAACATCTAGAGGTCTGCCAGTTTGTCCCACATAAGATAAGTTGCGCCCAGTGTAGTCAATTCTGTAAACCCACCAACACAACGTTGAGGAGATTAATGAGTGAGAAAATTAGAAGACAGTGTCGTGGTTTGAAGAGAAGCAATCAAAGAGCAGAAGAGTGATTGTTTTTAGAGGGTTTGCTCACGTAGAAAAAAAAATATGCCAGTAACTATTTAACCCATAGTGGAATGAGTGACAATATCATAATTACATTGCTGAAGTCTCCAGATCAGGTTGGTTACAGGGAAACATGTAGCAAAAGACTATGTTATAAATGAAAAAGGCCTCCTTCCGCAGTGACAGGTTTCTTACTTTATGTATGCAGCAGATCCTCTGTGATGGAGTATGATAGGGGAAAATATGGGCGAGTTTAGGTGCCACAGAGACAGTATGTTGCCAGCACGATGGAAATAAATGGTATAAAATACCGACACAATGGAAATATAAACGCATATGCAGTATAATGTCATCCTTTATTGACAACGTTTCGCCCACACAGTGGGCTTTATCAAGTCACAAATAGATCTTAGATGAATGGTTCAAAGAACCGACATGTTGTTAAATTAGACTCATGTGCAACTCTTGGGTATTTTTATTGAGGAAACGTTTCGCCACACAGTGGCTTCATCAGTCCATACAAAGGATAAACTTGAAGAACAGGAGGAGAATGAGGTAATCAGTCCCTCAACTTTGAGTCGATGTAGTCAGTCCATCAATCTTGAATAGATTGTGTCTAATTTAACCACAAATAGATCTGTGTGTGACTTGATAAATCCTACTGTGTAGGCGAAACGTTGCCAATAAAGGATCACATTATACTGCATATGTATTTATATTTCCCTGTTCCCAGCACATTGAGTGTTCCAGTAATGTAATTTTTATGTGTTTATAAAACAGGTTATCGCCACACTGCGTGTGTTTCAATAATGTAATGTTTATCTAGAAAGAGTAGCAGAACACTGTGTATATTATAGAATAGGTTATCAGCACACTCTGGGTATTTCAATAACGCAACAATCATACAGAATAAGGTAGCAGCATACTGCGGGTGTTCCAGCAGTGTAACTATCATCTAGAATAGTGCAGCAGCACTATTCTACTACACGACAAATGTATTTAATTTTGCTTAAGTGAAAAAATATGTCCTCCGCGCTCTTGTAAAAATATTAACAAATATTAAAAATGTAATTCGTTTTCCTTCTTCAATGCACATCAACAGCTCCGGGAGGTTATCTGTATGCGCACGCACACGCACACACACACACACACACACACACACACACACACACACACACACACACACACACACACACACACACACACACACACACACGCACGTTTTTACTATTATTTTTGCCTTTGCTTTCTCTCGTGATTAAAAGCACATTTCCAGTCTCACTCTGTCCCATGAATCAGACTGACTCGTCTTTCATTGTGACAGTTGATATTCTCTTTCTTAATTACATCTCTCTCATAAATCTTCACTCTAGTGGTGAATAAAACACAACTATTTTGAAGGTGCAAGTACATTTCTCGCGTCTGCCTTGGCTGCATGCCTTCCTTTGTCCGTGTTGGTGTCTGTCTGCTTGTCTTCCTTCTGCTGGCCCGTCTGCCTGGCTATCTAACTGCCTGCATGCATGTCTGCCTCATTTACTTTGTTCCAAGCACAGTGCAAATGTATTAATGTTTATTTTATTTTGCAGAACTTCAAGCAGGCAAGAATTGTTGTTTTGAGAGTGAGAGAGAGAGGGAGTTGGGAGGGGGAGGATGGGAGGGAGGGTGGGAGAGAGGGACGTGGAAGAAGGAAGGGAGGAAGAAAGATATGCGGAAGGGGGACAGGAGGGAGAGTGAGAGAGAGAGAGAGAGAGAGAGAGAGAGAGAGAGAGAGAGAGAGAGAGAGACAGAGAGAGAGAGAGACAGAGAGAGAGAGAGACAGAGAGAGAGAGAGACAGATAGACAGAGACAGAGAGAGACAGAGACAGAGACAGAGAGAGAGACAGAGAGACAGACAGAGAGAGAGACAGACACAGAGAGAGACAGACACAGAGAGAGAGAGAGAGAGAGATAATGATGTCAACGAGATACAGTCAGTTGATCAAATGAAAATGCTGGCCCACAGATGGCTCCAACTTCATCCTGTTTCCTACTTGTATGTCTCATAACAATAAAAATGCTTTCAAATGAGCTGATGTAGGTAACAGCTCTTAGCTTGCCAATAAAGTTAGGAATCCTTAACCTGTAAATAGCTGTCAGTAAAGCTAGGGATCCTTAACCTTGTCAAACCCTGTGTTAAAAAAAAAAAAAAAAAAAAAAAAAATGATTTATGTGTGTACTCCCTCACATGTGGCTGCAGGGATCAGTCCCGGTTCAAAAAGAGACAAGGAAATTTTGACATATAACAACACTACAACATATGGTGGATCACTCAGCAATAACTCGGCAGACGATGCAACATCCCCCAATGAAAAGCAGGGGTGCCACTAGCATGATAAGAGACAACACAATAAGTGTCAGGGGCCCAAGACTGTTCAACTGCCTCCCAGCATACATAAGGGATATTACCGATAGACCCCTGGCTGTTTTCAAGCAGGCACTGGACACGCACCTAAAGTCGGTACCTGACCAGCCGGGCTGTGGTTCATACGTTGGATTGCGTGCGGTCAGCAGTAACAGCCTGGTTGATCAGGCCCTGCTCTACCATGAGACCTGGTCACAGACCGGGTCGCGGGGGCGTTGACCCCCGGAACTCTCTCCAGGTAATAAATATACAGTAAATTTTAACTGCCCACAAGAACATCCTTGGTAAAAAATATATATATATATAACCAGCATCAGTTAAAAGCAATATTATATTGTTAGCGTTAAAAACAGATCGCAATAGATCCCTGGATAGATACTTAAAGTCAGTACCTGACCAGAAGGGCTGTAGTTTGCATGCTGGATTACGTGCGGCTAGCAGTAACAGCCTGGTTGAACAGGCCCTGATACACCGCGAAGTCTGGTCATGGACTGGGACGCGGGGGGGAGGGGGGTTGGCCCCCGAACTCCCTCCACGTAGACTCCAGGTAGGTCCGTGCAGGTACCCCGGTGATCAAAAAATTACGAATTAGGTAAAAGGAACGAGTCACTGGGAATCTGAAATGCGCTTCAGGGTCAGCAGCATATCACAAGTCAGGAGGGTCCAGGAGCTGAGAATTAACCCTTGCAACCACATACTGGCAAGTACAGAGAAAAAGGAGGAGCGTTTGTGTGAGGGGGATGGGAAGGCTACCATGATGATTATTATTTTTCTTATCATCATTATTATTATAAGCAGTATTACAAATTATTTCCTTTTTTATATATTATTTTTAGTAATGTACAGAGGAGAAAGGTTTAGTATCCCCTTCCTAAAGGCATTTTAATCGTCTTTTACGGCACACATGGCACGGAGGAAGGACTCTTTTCTACTTCCTCATGAAGATGAAAGTAAAATAAATAAGAACAAGAACCATTAAGAAAACAGAAACCTCAGAGGAGTGTGTATACATATACATGTATGTATAGTGTGACCTAAATGTAAGCAGAAGTAGCAAGATATACCTGTTATCTTGTGTGTTTATGAGACAAAGAAAATACACCAGGAAATCCTACCATTGTATAAGACATTTACAGGTTTCCGTTTCACACTCATTTGGCAGGAGGGTAGTAACTCCTGGGGTTTTGGGTCACTCTTCCCTTGGTGGGAGACGGTCAGTGTGTTAAGTTGCTTTAAATATTACTCTTTAGTTATAATTTTTATTTATATTAACATTGTTTAATAAACCGGTTAAAATTCCGGTTTATTAATATTATGACGACGTTCCTCTCCGTCCTGGACTATTTTCAAGTCACAACTGGGGCAAGAAAGGTAAACAAGTCCAGACGTGAGACTTGCAAATAATTCGCCGAGATGAGATAGATTGCATTACCCAGAGTGTGGAGTATACTTCCAAGAGAGAGTGAGAGAGGTGTGATGGTTGTGGGTGAACCCATCCTCAACCCACGCTTGACACACGGGCAGATATGACCGTTCAGACAGCATCAATCAAGGGTAGAAAAACGTCATTTTCCTTGGATCAAGTGTGTGTGTGTGTGTGTGTGTGTGTGCGCAGGGTGACGCAAGTGTCTATGTACTGCTGGGGTCTTGAAGATCACGACATAAGTGCCTCAGTAATGATGGGGTCTTGAAGCCTAAGACCCTCTCTCTCTCCCACACACACACATACACGGACGAACAAGCGTGGGTGTTAATATGCCAAGTCAGTAATGACACAGTAAGAACCCATTGTAAACGGTTAATGGAGAAGTTAACAGGCAATAAAGTGTTGTTAGTGAGATGTGACTTGTCTGCTGCGGCACATCTTCACATGCCCACCACCATGGGTCTAGTCCACTACCACCGTGGGTCCAGCCCACAACCATGAGTCTAGTCCACCACCATAGGTCAAGTCCAGCACCATGGGTCCAGCTCAGCATCATGGGTCTAGTCCAGCACCATGGGCCCAGCTCATCACCACCGTGGGTCCAGCCCACAACCATGGGTCTAGCCTACCACCACAATGGACCCAGCCCACCGCCACCGTGGGTCTAGCCTACCGCCATCATGGGCCCAGGCCACGGCACCACAAGTAAGAAGACTAACGAGGCGCCCCAACACAAGAAGCTTAACGAGGCGCCACAACACCACAAGAAGATCAATGAGGCACCACAACACCACGAGAAGACTAACGAGGTGCCACATCACAAGATTAACGAGACGCCACAACAAACAAAAAGATTAAAGAAACGCCACAACACCACAAGTAAGAAGATTAACGAGGCGCCACAACACCTGAGGCAAGAACATTAACGAGGCGCCACAACACCTGAGGCAAGAAGATTAACGAAGCGCCACAACACCTGAGGCAAGAAGATTAACGAGGCGCCACAACACCTGAGGCCAGAAGATTAACGAGGCGTCACAACACCTGAGGCAAGAAGATTAACGAGGCGCCACAACACTTGAGGCATGAAGATTAACGAGGCGCCACAACACCTGAGGCAAGAACATTAACGAGGCGCCACAACACCTGAGGCATGAAGATTAACGAGGCGCCACAACACCTGAGGCATGAAGATTAACGAGGCGCCACAACACCTGAGGCAAGAATATTAACGAGGCGCCACAACATCCGAGGCCAGAAGATTAACGAGGCGCCACAACATCTGAGGCCAGAAGATTAACGAGGCGCCACAACACCTGAGACAAGAAGATTAACGAGGCGCCATAACACCTGAGGCATGAACATTAACGAGGCGCCACAACACCTGAGGCTAGAAGATTAACGAGGCGCCACAACACTTGAGGCCAGAAGATTAACGAGGCGCCACAACACCTGAGGCAAGAAGATTAACGAGGCGCAACAACACCTGAGGCAAGAAGATTAACGAGGCACCACAACACCTGAGGCCAGAAGATTAACGAGGCGCCACAACACCTGAGGCAAGAAGATTAACGAGGCGCCACAACACCTGAGGCAAGAAGATTAACGAGGCGCCACAACACCTGAGGCAAGAAGATTAACGAGGCGCCACAACACCTGAGGCATGAAGATTAACGAGGCGCCACAACACCTGAGGCATGAAGATTAACGAGGCGCCACAACACCTGAGGCAAGAAGATTAACGAGGCGCCACAACACCTGAGGCAAGAAGATTAACGAGGCGCCACAACACCTGAGGCAAGAGGATAAACGAGGCGCCACAACACCTGAGGCCAGAAGATTAACGAGGCACCACAACACCTGAGGCCAGAAGATTAACGAGGCGCCACAACACCTGAGGCAAGAAGATTAACGAGGCGCCACAACACCTGAGGCAAGAAGATTAACGAGGCGCCACAACACCTGAGGCAAAAAGATTAACGAGGCACCACAACACCTGAGGCAAGAAGATTAACGAGGCGCCACAACACCTGAGTCAAGAGGATAAACGAGGCGCCACAACACCTGAGGCCAGAAGATTAACGAGGCGCCACAACACCTGAGACAAGAAGATTAACGAGGCGCCACAACAACCACCTGAGGCAAGAAGATTAACGAGGCGCCACAACACCTGAGGCAAGAAGATTAACGAGGCGCCACAACACCTGAGGCAAGAAGATTAACGAGGCGCCACAACACCTGAGGCATGAAGATTAACGAGGCGCCACAACACCTGAGGCAAGAAGATTAACGAGGCGCCACAACACCTGAGGCAAGAAGATTAACGAGGCGCCACAACACCTGAGGCAAAAAGATTAACGAGGCGCCACAACACCTGAGGCAAGAAGATTAACGAGGCGCCACAACACCTGAGGCAAGAGGATAAACGAGGCGCCACAACACCTGAGGCCAGAAGATTAACGAGGCGCCACAACACCTGAGGCAAGAAGATTAACGAGGCGCCACAACACCTGAGGCAAGAAGATTAACGAGGCGCCACAACACCTGAGGCAAGAAGATTAACGAGGCGCCACAACACCTGAGGCATGAAGATTAACGAGGAGCCACAACACCTGAGGCAAGAGGATAAATGAGGCGCTACAACACCTGAGCCCAGAAGATTAACGAGGCACCACAACACCTGAGGCCGGAAGATTAACGAGGCGCCACAACACCTGAGGCAAGAAGATTAACGAGGCGCCACAACACCTGAGGCAAGAAGATTAACGAGGCGCCACAACACCTGAGGCAAGAGGATAAAAGAGGCGCAACAACACCTGAGCCCAGAAGATTGAGCACCACAACAAAAGATTAACGAGGCGCCACAACACCTGAGGCAAGAAGATTAACGAGGCGCCACAACACCTGAGGCAAGAAGATTAACGAGGCGCCACAACACCTGAGGCAAAAAGATTAACGAGGCGCCACAACACCTGAGGCAAGAAGATTAACGAGGCGCCACAACACCTGAGGCAAGAGGATAAACGAGGCGCCACAACACCTGAGGCCAGAAGATTAACGAGGCGCCACAACACCTGAGACAAGAAGATTAACGAGGCGCCACAACACCTGAGGCATGAAGATTAACGAGGCGCCACAACACCTGAGGCATGAAGATTAACGATGCGCCAGAACACCTGAGGCAAGAAGATTAACGAGGCGCCACAACACCTGAGGCATGAAGATTAACGAGGCGCCACAACACCTGAGGCAAGAAGATTAACGAGGCGCCACAACACCTGAGGCATGAAGATTAACGAGGCGCCACAACACCTGAGGCATGAAGATTAACGAGGCGCCACAACACCTGAGGCAAGAAGATTAACGAGGCGCCACAACACCTGAGGCATGAAGATTAACGAGGCGCCACAACACCTGAGGCATGAAGATTAACGAGGCGCCACAACACCTGAGGCATGAAGATTAACGAGGCGCCACAACACCTGAGGCATGAAGATTAACGAGGCGCCACAACACCTGAGGCAAGAAGATTAACGAGGCGCCACAACACCTGAGGCATGAAGATTAACGAGGCGCCACAACACCTGAGGCATGAAGATTAACGAGGCGCCACAACACCTGAGGCATGAAGATTAACGAGGCGCCACAACACCTGAGGCATGAAGATTAACGAGGCGCCACAACACCTGAGGCATGAAGATTAACGAGGCGCCCTGCGTGCAACATTACTGCTAATAAACTGCAAGTGAGATCAAGACTGTGTTAGTCTGCATCTCATTTGAATGTCTTAAAGAAGAAGAAGAAGAAGAAGACCATGATGAAGAAAGGAAGAAGAAGACCAAGATGAAGAAAGGAAGAAGAAGAAGACCATGATGAAGAAAGGAAGAAGAAGACCAAGATGAAGAAAGGAAGAAGAAGGAAGAAGAAGAAGACCATGATGAAGAAAGGAAGAAGAAGACCATGATGAAGAAAGGAAGAAGAAGACCAAGATGAAGAAAGGAAGAAGAAGGAAGAAGAAGAAGAAGACCAAGATGAAGAAAGGAAGAAGAAGGAAGAAAAAGAAGAAGACCATGATGAAGAAAGGAAGAAGAAGACCAAGATGAAGAAAGGAAGAAGAAGGAAGAAGAAGAAGACCATGATGAAGAAAGGAAGAAGAAGACCATGATGAAGAAAGGAAGAAGAAGACCAAGATGAAGAAAGGAAGAAGAAGACCAAGATGAAGAAAGGAAGAAGAAGGAAGAAGAAGAAGAAGACCACGATGAAGAAAGGAAGAAGAAGACCATGATGAAGAAAGGAAGAAGAAGACCAAGATGAAGAAAGTAAGAAGAAGGAAGAAGAAGAAGAAGACCAAGATGAAGAAAGGAAGAAGAAGGAAGAAGAAGAAGAAGACCATGATGAAGAAAGGAAGAAGAAGACCATGACGAAGAAAGGAAGAAGAAGACCAAGATGAAGAAAGGAAGAAGAAGACCAAGATGAAGAAAGAAAGAAGAAGGAAGAAGAAGAAGACCATGATGAAGAAAGGAAGAAGAAGACCATGACGAAGAAAGGAAGAAGAAGACAAGATGAAGAAAGGAAGAAGAAGACCAAGATGAAGAAAGGAAGAAGAAGACCAAGATGAAGAAAGAAAGAAGAAGGAAGAAGAAGAAGACCATGATGAAGAAAGGAAGAAGAAGACCATGACGAAGAAAGGAAGAAGAAGACCAAGATGAAGAAAGGAAGAAGAAGACCAAGATGAAGAAAGGAAGAAGAAGGAAGAAGAGGAAGACCAAGATAAAGAAAGGAAGAAGAAGGAAGAAGAACAAGAAGACCAAGATGAAGAGAAGAAAAAGGAGAACAAGACCAAGATGAAGAAAAAAGTTGGTAGAATTACCGACAATATGTAAAGTAAAAGGACACAAGTGCAACTAATGTGACATTTATTGTGGCAACGTTTCGCTCTCCAGGAGCTTTATCAAGCTTGATAAAGTTTGATAAAGCTCCTGGAGAGCGAAACGTTGCCACAATAAATGTCACATTAGTTGCACTTGTGTCCTTTTACTTTACATGAAGAAAAAAGAAAGAAGAACACCAAGATGAAGCAAAGAAAAAAAAAAGATCAAGATGAAAAAGAAAAAAGATGAAGAAGACCAAGATGAAGAAAAGAAAATGTAAGAAGAAAAGAAGTAGTAAAAGAAGAAAAGGAAAAAAATAAGAATCATCAGCATCAATAATAAGAATGATCAGCATCACCTTTAAGACTAACAACAACAGCAGCAGGAGGAGCAACAACAGCAGCAGGAGGAGCAACAACAGTAGCAGGAGGAGCAACAACAGTAGCAGGAGGAGCAACAACAGTAGCAGGAGGAGCAACAACAGTAGCAGGAGGAGCAACAACAGTAGCAGGAGGAGCAACAACAGTAGCAGGAGGAGCAACAACAGCAGCAGGAGGAGCAACAACAGCAGCAGCAGGAGCAACAACAGCAGCAGGAGGAGCAACAACAGTAGCAGGAGGAGCAACAACAGTAGCAGGAGGAGCAACAACAGTAGCAGGAGGAGCAACAACAGTAGCAGGAGGAGCAACAACAGCAGCAGGAGGAGCAACAACAGTAGCAGGAGGAGCAACAACAGCAGCAGGAGGAGCAACAACAGCAGCAGCAGGAGCAACAACAGCAGCAGGAGGAGCAACAACACTAGCAGGAGGAGCAACAACAGCAGCAGGAGGAGCAACAACAGCAGCAGGAGGAGCAACAACAGTAGCAGGAGGAGCAACAACAGCAGCAGGAGGAGCAACAACAGTAGCAGGAGGAGCAACAACAGTAGCAGGAGGAGCAACAACAGTAGCAGGAGGAGCAACAACAGTAGCAGGAGGAGCAACAACAGCAGCAGGAGGAGCAACAACAGCAGCAGGAGGAGCAACAACAGCAGCAGGAGGAGCAACAACAGTAGCAGGAGGAGCAACAACAGCAGCAGGAGGAGCAACAACAGCAGCAGGAGGAGCAACAACAGTAGCAGGAGGAGCAACAACAGCAGCAGGAGGAGCAACAACAGTAGCAGGAGGAGCAACAACAGCAGCAGGAGGAGCAACAACAGTAGCAGGAGGAGCAACAACAGTAGCAGGAGGAGCAACAACAGTAGCAGGAGGAGCAACAACAGTAGCAGGAGGAGCAACAACAGTAGCAGGAGGAGCAACAACAGCAGCAGGAGGAGCAACAACAGCAGCAGGAGGAGCAACAACAGCAGCAGGAGGAGCAACAACAGCAGCAGGAGGAGCAACAACAGCAGCAGGAGGAGCAACAACAGTAGCAGGAGGAGCAACAACAGCAGCAGGAGGAGCAACAACAGCAGCAGGAGGAGCAACAACAAGCAGGAGGAGCAGCAGCAGGAGGAGCAACAACAGCAGCAGGAGGAGCAACAACAGCAGCAGGAGGAGCAACAACAGCAGCAGGAGGAGCAACAACAGCAGCAGGAGGAGCAACAACAGCAGCAGGAGGAGCAACAACAGTAGCAGGAGGAGCAACAACAGCAGCAGGAGGAGCAACAACAGTAGCAGGAGGAGCAACAACAGCAGCAGGAGGAGCAACAACAGCAGCAGGAGGAGCAACAACAGCAGCAGGAGGAGCAACAAGCAGGAGGAGTAGCAGGAGGAGCAACAACAGCAGCAGGAGGAGCAACAACAGTAGCAGGAGGAGCAACAACAGTAGCAGGAGGAGCAACAACAGTAGCAGGAGGAGCAACAACAGCAGCAGGAGGAGCAACAACAGCAGCAGGAGGAGCAACAACAGCAGCAGGAGGAGCAAAAACAGCAGCAGGAGGAGCAACAACAGTAGCAGGAGGAGCAACAACAGTAGCAGGAGGAGCAACAACAGTAGCAGGAGGAGCAACAACAGTAGCAGGAGGAGCAACAACAGTAGCAGGAGGAGCAACAACAGTAGCAGGAGGAGCAACAACAGCAGCAGGAGGAGCAACAACAGTAGCAGGAGGAGCAACAACAGCAGCAGGAGGAGCAACAACAGTAGCAGGAGGAGCAACAACAGCAGCAGGAGGAGCAACAACAGTAGCAGGAGGAGCAACAACAGCAGCAGGAGGAGCAACAACAGTAGCAGGAGGAGCAACAACAGCAGCAGGAGGAGCAACAACAGTAGCAGGAGGAGCAACAACAGTAGCAGGAGGAGCAACAACAGTAGCAGGAGGAGCAACAACAGCAGCAGGAGGAGCAACAACAGTAGCAGGAGGAGCAACAACAGTAGCAGGAGGAGCAACAACAGCAGCAGGAGGAGCAACAACAGCAGCAGGAGGAGCAACAACAGTAGCAGGAGGAGCAACAACAGCAGCAGGAGGAGCAACAACAGTAGCAGGAGGAGCAACAACAGTAGCAGGAGGAGCAACAACAGCAGCAGGAGGAGCAACAACAGCAGCAGGAGGAGCAACAACAGTAGCAGGAGGAGCAACAACAGTAGCAGGAGGAGCAACAACAGTAGCAGGAGGAGCAACAACAGCAGCAGGAGGAGCAACAACAGCAGCAGGAGGAGCAACAACAGCAGCAGGAGGAGCAACAACAGCAGCAGGAGGAGCAACAACAGCAGCAGGAGGAGCAACAACAGCAGCAGGAGGAGCAACAACAGCAGCAGGAGGAGCAACAACAGCAGCAGGAGGAGCAACAACAGTAGCAGGAGGAGCAACAACAGTAGCAGGAGGAGCAACAACAGCAGCAGGAGGAGCAACAACAGTAGCAGGAGGAGCAACAACAGTAGCAGGAGGAGCAACAACAGCAGCAGGAGGAGCAACAACAGCAGCACCAGGAGCAACAACAGTAGCAGGAGGAGCAACAACAGCAGCAGGAGGAGCAACAACAGTAGCAGGAGGAGCAACAACAGCAGCAGGAGGAGCAACAACAGTAGCAGGAGGAGCAACAACAGTAGCAGGAGGAGCAACAACAGTAGCAGGAGGAGCAACAACAGCAGCAGGAGGAGCAACAACACCAGCAGGAGGAGCAACAACAGTAGCAGGAGGAGCAACAACAGCAGCAGGAGGAGCAACAACAGCAGCAGGAGGAGCAACAACAGTAGCAGGAGGAGCAACAACAGTAGCAGGAGAGCAACAACAGCAGCAGGAGGAGCAACAACAGCAGCAGGAGGAGCAACAACAGTAGCAGGAGGAGCAACAACAGCAGCAGGAGGAGCAACAACAGTAGCAGGAGGAGCAACAACAGCAGCAGGAGGAGCAACAACAGTAGCAGGAGGAGCAACAACAGTAGCAGGAGGAGCAACAACAGCAGCAGGAGGAGCAACAACAGCAGCAGGAGGAGCAACAACAGTAGCAGGAGGAGCAACAACAGCAGCAGGAGGAGCAACAACAGCAGCAGGAGGAGCAACAACAGTAGCAGGAGGAGCAACAACAGCAGCAGGAGGAGCAACAACAGCAGCATGTGTCATGTTAAGAGTAACTTACATTTAGGTGTCCCGTAGCTCGGTTGGTAGCGCACTCAACTCATACACTCAGATCCGTAGTTCGATCCCCAGTACGGGTGGGATCATTATTGCGTGTTTTCCTAACATACCTGCTGTCCCTGTTCACCTAGCAGTAAAATAGGTACCTGGGTGTTAGTTGACTGGTGTGGGTTGCATCCTGGGGACAAAACTGACCTAATTTCCCCGAAATGCTCTGCATAACAAGAGGCTTTCTATATAGTAGTATGTCATTAATGTCAGCTAGGACTATATACCTTGTACATGTACTTGTAGAAATAAAGATTATATTATTATTAGTATCGTTATGTCACACTCCCATATAGTCATGCCCTACCGACCAGTGAACCAGCAGCTTAAAAGTATAGCAGGCGGGTCCCCTCTGTTACGTCAGCAGTCTGAGTCCCAGACAGTCACAAGAAAGCCCGTCAAGTTGTGATGTCTGGGACTCGTGAATCAAATATAGCAGACTTTCCTCACGTCTGGTCACTCACAGTTCTCACTGAGTTTCTTGCTTGCAAACTTGTTATTGTGTACATAACGTATGTACATGTGTACATACACTTGCAGCTGTTTGGTGAAGGAAATATATAAGTATTTACTCACTGCTGACTTTTTGCTCATTTCTGCATTAGTTGTGCTGACGCGGCTCCCGGACATCTGACCGACGGACACTTCGCTGACGGACATTTGACCGAAGGACATTTCACCAAAAGACATTTGACCGAAGGGACAGATGGCAAAACTGGCATTCATCACCTAACCTAACCTAATTATCCGTTCGGTCTATTGTCCGTTCAGCCAAATAGCTGTCGGCGCCATGTCCGTTCGGCCAATTGTCCTTCGGTCAAATATCTACTTGCCAAGCAGCATGAACAGTGGCAGCATGAACAGTGGCAGCATGAACAGTGGCAGCATGAACAGTGGCAGCATGAACAGTGGCAGCATGAACAGTGGCAGCATGAACAGTGGCAGCATGAACAGTGGCAGCATGAACAGTGGCAGCATGAACAGTGGCAGCATGAACAGTGGCAGCATGAACAGTGGCAGCATGAACAGTGGCAGCATGAACAGTGGCAGCATGAACAGTGGCAGTATGAACAGTGGCAGTATGAACAAGTGGTAGCATGAACAGTGGCAGTATGAACAGTGGCAGCATGAACAGTGGCAGTATGAACAGTGGCAGTATGAACAAGTGGTAGCATGAACAACAGTGGCAGCATAAACAACAGTGGCAGCATGAACAAGTGGCAGCATGAACAACAGTGGCAGCATGAACAGTGGCAGCATGAACAGTGGCAGTATGAACAAGTGGTAGCATGAACAACAGTGGCAGCATAAACAACAGTGGCAGCATGAACAAGTGGCAGCATGAACAACAGTGGCAGCATGAACAACAGTGGCAGCATGAACAAGTGGCAGCATGAACAACAGTGGCAGCATAAACAACAGTGGCAGCATGAACAACAGTGGCAGCATAAACAGTGGCAGCATAAACAACAGTGGCAGCATGAACAACAGTGGCAGCATGAGCAACAGTGGCAGCATGAACAACAGTGGCAGCATGAACAACAGTGGCAGCATAAACAACAGTGGCAGCATAAACAACAGTGGCAGCATAAACAACAGTGGCACCATGAACAACAGAGGCAGCATGAGCAACAGTGGCAGCATGAACAAGTGGCAGCATGAACAACAGTGGCAGCATAAACAACAGTGGCAGCATGAACAGTGGCAGCATGAACAACAGTGGTAGCATGAACAACAGTGGCAGCATGAACAACAGTGGCAGCATAAACAACAGTGGCAGCATGAACAGTGGTAGCATGAACAGTGGCAGCATGAACAACAGTGGCAGCATAAACAACAGTGGCAGCATGAACAAGTGGCAGCATGAACAACAGTGGCAGCATGAACAAGTGGCAGCATGAACAACAGTGGCAGCATAAACAACAGTGACAGCATAAACAACAGTGGCAGCATGAACAGTGGCAGCATGAACAACAGTGGTAGCATGAACAACAGTGGCAGCATGAACAACAGTGGCAGCATAAACAACAGTGGCAGCATGAACAGTGGTAGCATGAACAGTGGCAGCATGAACAACAGTGTCAGCATAAACAACAGTGGCAGCATGAACAAGTGGCAGCATGAACAACAGTGGCAGCATGAACAAGTGGCAGCATGAACAACAGTGGCAGCATAAACAACAGTGGCAGCATAAACAACAGTGGCAGCATGAACAACAGTGGCAGCATGAACAACAGTGGCAGCATGAACAACAGTGGCAGCATGAACAAGTGGAAGCATGAACAACAGTGGCAGCATAAACAGTGGCAGCATAAACAACAGTGGCAGCATAAACAACAGTGGCAGCATGAACAACAGTGGCAGCATGAACAACAGTGGCAGCATGAACAAGTGGAAGCATGAACAGTGGCAGCATAAACAACAGTGGCAGCATAAACAACAGTGGCAGCATGAACAACAGTGGCAGCATGAACAACAGTGGTAGCATGAACAACAGTGGCAGCATGAACAACAGTGGCAGCATGAACAAGTGGCAGCATGAACAACAGTGGCAGCATAAACAACAGTGGCAGCATAAACAACAGTGGCAGCATGAACAACAGTGGTAGAATAAACAGTGGCAGCATGAACAACAGTGGCAGCATGAACAGTGGCAACATAAACAACAGTGGCAGCATTAACAGTGGCAGCATAAACAACAGTGGCAGCATGAACAACAGTGGTAGCATAAACAGTGGCAGCATGAACAACAGTGGCAGCATGAACAACAGTGGCAACATAAACAACAGTGGCAGCATGAACAACAGTGGCAGCATAAACAACATTGGCAGCATAAACAACAGTGGCAGCATGAACAAATGTCAGCATGAACAACAGTGGCAGCATAAACAACAGTGGCAGCATGAACAAGTGGCAGCATAAACAACAGTGGCAGCATAAACAACAGTGGCAGCATGAACAAGTGTCAGCATGAACAACAGTGGCAGCATAAACAACAGTGGCAGCATAAACAACAGTGACAGCATGAACAAGTGGCAGCATGAACAACAGTGGCAGCATGAACAAGTGGTAGTATAAACAACAGTGGCAGCATGAACAAGTGGCAGCATGAACAACAGTGGCAGCATGAACAACAGTGGCAGCATGAAAAACAGTGGCAGCATAAACAACAGTGGCAGAATGAACAAGTGGCAGCATGAACAACAGTGGAAGCATGAACAACAGTGGCAGCATAAACAAGTGGCAGCATGAACAAGTGGCAGCATGAACAACAGTGGCAGCATAAACAACAGTGGCAGCATGAACAAGTGGCAGCATGAACAACAGTGGAAGCATGAACAGTGGCAGCATAAACAACAGTGGCAGCATGAACAACAGTGGCAGCATGAACAAGTGGCATGAACAACAGTGGCAGCATGAACAACAGTGGCAGCATAAACAACAGTGACAGCATGAACCAGTGGCAGCATGAACAACAGTGGCAGCATGAACAAGTGGCAGCATAAACAACAGTGGCAGCATAAACAAGTGGCAGCATAAACAACAGTGGCAGCATGAACAACAGTGGCAGCATGAACAACAGTGGTAGCATGAAAACAGTGGCAGCATAACCAACAGTGGCAGCATGAACAAGTGTCAGCATGAACAACAGTGGCAGCATGAACAACAGTGGCAGCATGAACAAGTGGCAGCATAAACAACAGTGGCAGCATGAACAGCAGTGGTAGCATAAACAGTGGCAGCATGAACAACAGTGGCAGCATGAACAGTGGCAACATAAACAACAGTGGCACCATGAACAACAGTGGCAGCATAAACAACAGTGGCAGCATGAACAACAGTGGTAGCATAAACAGTGGCAGCATGAACAACAGTGGCAGCATGAACAACAGTGGCAGCATGAACAAGTGTCAGCATGAACAACAGTGGCAGCATGAACAACAGTGACAGCATAAACAACAGTGGCAGCATGAACAACAGAGGCACTATGAACAACAGTGGCAGCATGAACAGTGGAAGCATGAACAATGGCAGCATAAACAACAGTGGCAGAATGAACAACAGTGACAGCATAAACAGTAGCAGCATGAACAACAGAGGCACTATGAACAGTGGTAGCACGAACAACAGTGGCAGCATGAACAACAACAGCAGCAGGAACAACAGTGGCAGCATGAACAACAGTGGCAGCATAAACAATAGTGGCAGCATGAACAAGTGGCAGCATGAACAACAGTGTCAATATGAACAGCGGCATCATGAATAAAAGTGGCAGCATGAACAACAGCGGCGGCATAAACAAGTGGCAGCATTAACAACAGCGACATGATTAAAAGTGGTAGCATGAACAATGTCAGCATAAACAAAAGTGGCAGCACGAACAACAGCGGCATCATGAATAAAAGTGGCAGCATGAACAACAGTGGCAGCATGAACAGTGGCAGCATGAACAGTGACAGCATAAACAACAGTGGCAGCATGAACAAGTGGCAGCATGAACAGTGGAAGCATGAACAACAGTGGCAGCATGTACAACAGTGGCAGCATGAACAACAGTGACAGCATAAACAAGTGGCAGCATGAACAACAGCGGCAGCATGAACAACAGTGGCAGCATAAACAACAGTGGCAGCATGAACAGTGGAAGCATGAACAACAATGGCAGCATAAACATCAGTGGCAGCATGAACAACAGTGACAGCATAAACAACAGTGGCAGCATGAACAACAGAGGCATTATGAACAACAGTGGTAGCACGAACAACAGTGGCAGCATGAACAACAACGGCAGCATGAACAACAGTGGCAGCATGAACAACAGTGGCAGCATAAACAATAGTGGCAGCATGAACAAGTGGCAGCATAAACAACAGTGTCAATATGAACAGCGGCATCATGAATAAAAGTGGCAGCATGAACAACAGCGGCGGCATAAACAAGTGGCAGCATGAACAACAGCGACATGATGATTAAAAGTGGTAGCATGAACAATGTCAGCATAAACAAAAGTGGCAGCACGAACAACAGCGGCATCATGAATAAAAGTGGCAGCATGAACAACAGCGGCGGCATAAACAAGTGGCAGCATGAACAACAGCGACATGATTAAAAGTGGTAGCATGAACAATGTCAGCATGAACAAAAGTGGCAGCATGAACAACAGCGGCAGCATGAACAACAGTGGCAGCATGAACAACAGCGGCAGCATGAACAACAGTGGCAGCATGAACAACAGCGACAGCATGAACAACAGTGGCAGCATGAACAACAGCGACAGCATGAACAGTGGCAGCATGAACAACAGAGGCACTATGAACAACAGCAGCAGGAACAGCAGTGGTAGCACGAACAACCGGCACCATGAACAACAGTGGCAGCATGAACAACAGCGGCACCATGAACAACAGCAGAGACAACAGGAACACCAGAAGCAGCAATACCAACAGTGGGAGCAGGAACAACAGCAGCGATAGCAGGAACAACGGCAGCAGAAGTGATAACAGCAACTGAACAGCGGCAGCAGGAACATGAACAGAAGAAGCTGCAGCAGGAACAGGAGCAGAAGCAGCTGCAGTAGGAACAACAAAAGCAGCCGCAGCAGGAACAGAAGCAGCAGCAGGAACAACAAAAGCAGCTGCAGCAGGAACAATAACAAAAGCAGCTGCCGCAGGAACAGAAGCAGCTGCAATAGGAACAGGAACAGAAGCAGCTGCAACAGGAACAGAAGCAGCAGAAGAAATAGCAACCGAATCATCTGCAACAGTAACAGCAACAGAAGCAAAGGCAGGCGGAACAGCACCCAAAACAGCTACAGCAGGAAGAGACACATCAGAAACAGAAGTAGGAGCAATGAGAGGGGATCCACTGAGGTGACACAGATGGGACACAGAAGAGATACAGAGATGAGTCACAGAGATAGACACAGAGATTGGACACAGAGATGGGACACAAAGATAAGACACAGAGATGGAACACAAAGATAAGACACAGAGATGTATTTGGTGTATTTAGGATGGTGGTCTCTCTGAGATAACAAGAAAATGCTTCTTCAGCTCGCCTTCCAAGCTGTTGTTTCTTAGTTCAAGGTTTGAATTACAGCATTTTCCGGCATATAAGACGCGCCATTTTCCCACAAAAAGTCTTGGAAAATAAGCCTGTGCTTTATATGCTCAAGGTCAGGGTCAAAGGTAGACTTTTTGTTACACTTTAGCGTAAAGTGAGAAAGTAATTAACCCATGAATATGATTACTGTTTTGCCGTTATGATACTTCTGTAGTGCGTCTTATTTGACGGAAAATACGGTACTTTTTGGTCTGTGTAAGTCCTAATTTGTCATTTTACTGGAGAAATTTGGACACTAGTGTCCGTATGGTAACTGGTGAAATACTTCTTGTGTTTTACTGCAAATCTTCAAACGCTCTGAGTCCCATGTGCCTTTGTAAACTTATGACTGCCACCCACAGGATGAATATGTTAAACTAACTAATCTTAAAACGCTAATATTTAATGGCATTAGGAATTTTCGCTGCACTCTGCATTATTCCTTTCGCATGCACTGAGGTACAGGTGGAAACATCAGGACGTGCTTTCTTAAGGCACCTGCTGTCCTTGTTCAACTATCAGCAAAATAGGTGGGTCGTATTCTGGGGAGAAAATTTACCTAATTTGCCCAAAGTGCTCTGCATAACAAGGGGCTTTTTATATAGTAGTATGTCACTGACGTCAGCTAGGACTGTACACCTTGCACATGTACTTGTAGAAATAAAGATTATTATATATTATAATACAGGGGATACCTTTCTCGTATCGCACAGCGATCGAAATATATCTCATTGTTAGTCAATCCATGGTAAGGCACAACACAAGAGCCTGCATAACGGCAGGTGACCTGCAGTTGATTGCCTAAGATATGAAGAAAAATCTTCCACGATGTAAGACATAATTGGAGAAAGAGAGAGAGATAGTTGTTTATTCTTCCTGAGCCTGGCTTAGCTGGCTTACTTGAGCTACTACACCAACACTTGAGCCTGGCTTACTTGAGCTACTACACCAACACCTGAGCCTGGCTTACTTGAGCTACTACACCAACACTGACTGGTGTACGAGGTAACGTTGTGCTGCGAGGTAATGTCTCCAGGATCACACTAGGCAAGTCCTCACATCCTCAGTCTGTTTTTAATGCTTTCGTGTTCAGCTGCCGGAGGATCGAGTCCTCACCACTCCTTATGATGAATAACTTACACGGGCTCTGAGCTTTACATTAAGAAAAAGCAAGAAAAATTCGTTTCGAATAAGAAATAAGAAGACAAAATAAAGGCGTTTATTTTTTAAGCCAATCTTGCTATTTATTCCTCTGTATAGTGTTTATAACTTAGTTTAGTGTTTATAACTCTGCAATGGTTTATTAGTGTAATGTTTATACTGGTGTAGTGTACATACTTGTGTAATGTTTATACTCGTGTACTATTTAAATGTATCCTGTGGAGGAACAGGTGCACACACACACACACACACACACACACGCGGGGCCAGGAGCTGTGACTCGACCCCTGCAACCACAAATAGGTGAGTACACGCACGCACACACGACCCCTCAACCACAATTAGGTGAGTACACACACAAACATACACCGATTTAGTGAAGGATAACGAAACAGGTACTGCTTCTGGATGATGTGGACATAATGGCTGATGAAATGAGTCCAATGTATCCCTGTTCACACAGGTAAAATTAATTAGGTGAATAAAAACCGGAGATGACAGTGTGGAAAAAAAGACAATATGGCCTGCAGAAACTAGTGTTGGTCAGACAAGTGGCTACTGGAATTCAAGCCCAGCAGGTGGCAGTGTGATACAATTAGGAAAGGAAAATAAGACCCGAAGTAGAGTTCAGACTAAGGTAAAGGTGAAGAAGAACACCTCACTTAAGAACAATTAACTAATAAACGATCAGATCGCGAGATTTGTACATCAACCCAATAACTGTGGTGGCAAATGTGTGACTAGCAAATATACGATTAGGTTTTAAGAACTTGTGAAAGGCAATTACGATCCTATATACGATGTGATCAGGAACATCATGGAGAATGCACCACTAGCATGAACCCCCTCACCTGATCAACTATCTCTAGTAATACAGAAACTTGAGAAAGTGAAAAAGTTCGCATCAAGACTAATCCATGAGTAATACATAGGAATACACGTGAAAGGCAGACAGCAGACTTTCCAGTCCGTAGCGAGGCAATCTACAGAGGTTTATCTTCTGTCTCAACTGAGGACTCCCTGATACTGTTAGATGGTTGAGGCAATGAGAGATGCTAAAAGAGCTGAGCCTGATGACATTAGTGAATAGAGGGGTCAGAGGGAGATTGTGTGCGTGTGTATACTCATCAAGGTTTGCCGGCCCGAGTACAGCTACGGCTGCGGGCCCCACCTCCTAACATTTAATTAACTGGAGCAGGTAATTCCCATCGTAATGGACTCTAATAAATCTGATTTTCAATCCGGTGATGACGCGTACTTTATCACTGTCTCAGTCAGGTCATTATGTATAGTCACAACAACCATACACTCTTCATGTGATTCGTTTCGGTGTTTAACTTTCATCTATGTGCTCTCTTTCCTGGTCTTTTCCATTAAAAGTCTGTACTCAAACAACCTGTCAATGAGCCAGAATATCGTAAGTTGTAGTCATGTCTTTTGACACTTGACTCTTCTGTTGGCTTGTGAATCAATTCCTTCAGCCTTTCGTTCTTCTATTTGTCTGAGGTCCAGTCCCTTCAGTCTTCCCTTGGTGGGCGGTTTAGTTTCTTTGCTATTTTCTCGCACGTTTTATTCCAAGTCTCCGGGACCAGTACGGAAGAAAAATGACTTAACTTTATCGAGCTTATTCATATGCTTGACTATGTGCGGGCTCCAAACCTGTGCTGCATACTCAAAGATCTGTCTCACAGACGTGGTGTTCAGCGTCTTTAATATCTCATTTAGATTCCCGGAGGTAGTTCTTGCATTTGCCCAGTCGAGTGCACACTATTGATGTTATTATGATTATGTGAACCTCTGGAGAGACGAGCCATGTTTATCCCCCTAGGTAGCAGCTGTTGCCCCCTATCAGACAACAGTGCCTCATCAAGTGCTTTGTCGGGCCATTCTTAGAGTTTTTCTTCAACTTCGTTCAGGTTTTCTTGAAGTATTCGTTTCGTCAATTACATATCTTCTGCAGACATGCAGGAATCAGGTTTTTCTATCAGGACGTTTGTGTGAATCAGAAGTACAGTACGAGTGCTAGGGCTAATGCTGAACCACTCATAATGAGTGCCTTTTGATATTTAGACACTGAGTGAAGCACTTTTCTGTTATCTCATGCTGATGTGTGTGTGTGTGTGTGTGTGTGTGTGTGTGTGTGTGTGTACTCACCTATTTGTGGTTGCAGGGGTCGAGTCTTAGCCTTCGGTCCCGCATCTTCGTTGATCGCTAATAGGTCTACTCTCTCTCCGTACTCCAAGAGCTTTATCATACGTCTTTTTAAAGTTAAGTGTGTGTTTGTGAAAGAGAGAGAGAGAGAGAGAGAGAGAGAGAGAGAGAGAGAGAGAGAGAGAGAGAGAGAGAGAGAGAGAGAGAGAAAGAAAGAGATATTACCTATTTCAGCAGAGCTATGCTCGTGGTGTTCAGACTTCAATATTAATGTTCTTTTTACACAGAACTAATGTACAGCCTTAGATCTCTTATCCTACCTCAGCTCATTTCAAAGCCCAGCACGTGCTATCATTCCCTGGGATGCCACCCAAAACAGTAACATATTCATAAAAAAAAATTATTTACAGTGGTTGTAGCACTTACTGTTACCTTTCGTAAATCATTCCAGTGATCAACCTCTCTCTTTGCAAAGGAACATAGTCTAGTATCACTTCAGTCCCAATGTTTCTTCAGTTCTCAACTGTGCCTCTTGCTGTCCCTGTTGCAGACTCTAAGATGTCTTTTTTATCTGTTCGTTCATGTCACTGTGTGATCTTATATTTGATGGTCATGTCCTTTCGTGATCTTGTATGTCATGTCTTCTCATTTCTTCTCAGCTAGCGTCACCATCTTTAGTGTTTTCAACCGTTCAATGTAACTATTTTTTTTTTAACTCTGGCAGGCATTATGTGTCTCTTCTCTTGATATTTTTTTTTAAATTATCCATGTGTTTTTAAGTGTAAGCACCTCCCAATCGATGAATATATCAATTTTGGCCTAATATTGGAACACATGTATGGGATGAATTGCGTGTGGGATCACATGTGTTGGATCATAGTTTAATGAGTAATAGAGTTCAGCCTCATCCACACCCGTCTCAGCCACTTACTAGTGAACCACAACCACTTATGAACCACAACCATTTATGAGTGAGCCCCAGCCACTTATAAGTGAACCACAGTCACTTATGACCCACAATCACTTATGAATGAGCCACATAAGCGAGCCACAACCACACTAGTGAGCCACATTCGAAAATTTTGAGTAATGGAAACAGGCTGTTGTCAACCAAATCAACTTTCATAATGAGAAATAGTATCAAAGCCATTCATAGATATAGAACCAACGACAGATTAAAATGAATATGGGAGTCAAACCTTGCCAATGCATCTTACAATATCACATGATGAGTATGGGAGTCAAGCTTGGTCAATACTTCCTACATAAACTCATGATGAGTAACGGTAAAATATCATTATGAATTTTATAGTCAGCCTCTAAAGCATAAAAAACACTTAGATGCACCAACACCCATTAATTCCCAATAAAAGAAAACAGCCCAGGTTCAAAATCTCACCTAAAATAAAACAATAAGCACCAGCATTCACAAAAGGTTAAATAAGTGTACATTTTTTCAAAAATCCTTTCAACAAGACCGTGCTAAAAGATTCTGCTAACATCTCTTCGATATCTCGAAAGACACCTCAGTGATCATGTAAGCTATGCCTAATCATGACCGACGGAAGTTGTGGCCACGCATTTAAAATATGCACCATGCATGGTCAGCAGCAAAACAGAAGCTGATCAGATACGGGCTTGATAACCAATCAGCGGGTAAGACAACACGAGGCGCATAAGCTCAGTCTTCACTATACATAAAATAGCATCATAAGATCTATCCTTATAGAATAATGAGAAAGAGACACTCTGGCACTGTTAAAAGCTGTAAGGGTTCGTCTTTAAGGGCTCACTGGGCTTGTCACTTCCCGGGAATATACCATTTGAAGACACTGACAGGGTTGCTCGGAAACAAAACTCTGATAAAGAGCATTCTTGATCTGCTATTCTTTGCCTTAGCATCTTTTCGTTCAGTATCTTGATGTCCCTACATGGCCAGAGTGCAAAAAGGTCGCCATGTCTTTGGGCCAGGAATAAAAACAGGTTAGCCACGCCTACATCTTTTGGATCATGTGGAAACCGGACCCAGGGCAATTAAAGCACTGTGTGTTTGAGTAAACAGTGAATCAGAACAGCTAAGAGAATGTAAATCCACAGTGAACACAGAGGACTCGCGTAGTACTGGGCACAGTACGAATTCTCATCAGGGATCACAGTCAAGCACAATACATTCTCGCTCTTGTTAACCCATCTTTGAAAACCCTGATGATCTCAACATGAGAAGAATTATGCTCAAGAACAGTCAAGCAAATCACCAGATGTCAGCACTTCTGATGTTTCCCATCGACTTGTTCATGAAAAAAAAAATAGCTTCCCGAACCATTTAAGGAGGGCAAGAAGAGAATTCAATTTTCCTAACAGCGGACACACCATATCCACAATTTTCACATCCTGTGTAAGCTCAAGTACTTGCTGGAATTATTCAGTTGATTGGTAAAAGGTATTCATGTATCTAATGGTGTTAATTTATAAAACACAAAGGGTTCGACTCCCTGGCGTAGAGAAGCATATGAAGAAGCTCCTTTACACTCTCTACTGTCTCTATCTAGCAGAAAAAATAGATTGAGTGTGTGTTAGCTGTCTGTTGTGGATCGCATCCAACGAAAAATTGCATTATGAAACTCCAGTCCTCCTATAATGTCATAATGAGTGTAAGAAAACACGAGACCTGTTGGACCTATTCACGTGTTAGGTAAAAAGCATCTGTAAAATACCTTGCGTCAAATTACGTTAATTAAAAAGAGTGCAAAGACTATAGAATAAGCAGAGTTGCTAGACGTACACCGAACCTAGAATTAGTAGCGCAAGCCCAGCTCCTCAGCAAAGATCCAAGAGACGGTCGCCAGATTTAACATGTTCTCTCAACAGAGATGATTAAAGAAACCGAGACATATCTACACTCGTCAGCCTTATAATGGCTTAGGGAGAAAAGTCATGTCCAGATACTTCACATCTGCTAAGACGAACCAACGACAGATCAACATACACACAGTACAGGATCCGGGTCCAGTCCTCATTTATCACATCTGTTTATGATGAGTAAAGGAGTTGGGAGCTTTCCACACACATCACAGACACTTCTGATTAGTAAAGGATCCGGGACCCGTCTGCATCCGCCGCATGTGCCTGCAGTGAGTGAGGAAGCCGGGGCTCGTCCACACCCGTCAACGGCACTCATGATCAAGATGGTATCAGGACGGCGCCGGCTCCCTCCCTCCCTCGCCCCACCTCACACACAAAAACAACTTTCTCTTCAATTCTATAATGAACTTGACTTGGGCGGCACACTGCAGTGCCCCCTCCCCTCACTGATCCCCACACATATCTGCTGCCCACACCTGCCGTCAACACCTGTCTTGAACCGCCACCATCTACCATCCTCATCGACAGTCACCACCTACAGTTCCGTCTACTCTACAGCACACTTTATCCATCCTTCCCACTGGCCATCACCTCGTCATCATGACCACCGCTACCACGTCTGAGCCAGTCAACGGTTAGTATGGTGTTGTGCAACTGTGTTAAATTATTTTAGGGTGGGTTAGGAGGGCTTTGTAGGTTACGTTTTAAACCATTTGCGCAACAAAATATCTTAAATGTAAAACCAACTCAGTTCTTCCGATTGTTTCAAAAGTTCTCCTCCTCGCACCTGCCGTGACAAGAGGCGGGTGTGGGGGTCTCACACCCCTGCATCCACCTTATCCGAAGGAGGTTCTGAGTACATTTCGAGCTATAATTACCGAAATCCACAGAGAAGCATTCGTCTATTATTACCTTAATATTATTCATGAAGAACAAAAGGCACAATATCGTGACTAGAACAATACACAAATAACCCACACATAAAAAAAAGAAGCTTATGACGACGCTTCGATCCGACTTGGACCACTGACTAGTCACACTAACACACGAAAGTGAGGGAGTCAGTATATATATGGAAGAGGAGGACAGGGACGGGATAAAGAAACGTGAGCAAACAACTAGGACATATTTACTAAAAAAAACATTTCGGTCGTGGGACCTTGATCAAGGTCCCAGGACCGAAATGTTTTAATAAATATGACCTAATGTTTGCTCACGTGGCTTTCTAAACCAATTTGTCGGCCGTATCTATTACCAAGGTTTATACCATTATTCATGAACAACATAGATCTAATACAAGCAAATGCTGGGAAATGAACACAATACAGAAAAGTTTGCAATTCAATAAATAGTGGTTCTTGACAACACGAGATTTGTGGATTGCTACGAATATGTTACATTTTATTCGGCGTATGTCGCACTCACATATAGGCTGCCTCCCAACCAGCGAACCGGGTGCTAAGGGTTTAACGATCAACAGGGTACCCGTCGTTAAATCAGTACCTTGGTTTACTGGCCAACAGGCAAGCCCGCCAAACCTGAAGCAACGTGGTTCACTTGTGGTAAGCACTGAAGACTTGCCTGAGTTGCTGGTTGATTACGGTGCACTCTCTCTAGCTTCTGCTTTTGGCACCTTTTTTCACTGTGCTACACTTACTAATCAACCTCTGTACATAGTGTACATGTATATATTTGGCAAATTATATCTGTGAAGGAAATATAAGTTATATACTATTCCTAAGTTTGTTTGCTTCATTACGACCAGTTCGCAGACCATACTATACCTGTATAAGTAATTATGTTCATATGAAGCTTTAAACCCGTCTGGGTTATTCAGCATATGAAGTGACAGAAGCTCGATCCTCTGGTCATTACTGACGAGACTGAGAGAATACCTGACTCTTCACCTTTGCCATGCACCTGGTACTGACATTGTTACACTTAAGATGGAGTAAAATTCAAATAACTATGAGCATTTTTCGTACAAGCCACAATCTTGATGCCATAAATACTAACAAATTACTTTCCTTACTCATTTACTAACCACATAAATGGAAAACCCACAACTTCCAACAAAATATTACTAAGATCTGTTGTGCATCTGACTACATTCTAATCTTTTTCACCTACAAGTGTTCTTGGTGGCTCCAGCTACTAATCTGATTGTATTCCAGCTAAATTACTCAGGCTGAGAATGCTACCTTCACAGATCTCCAACCTGTAATAACAGAGGAAGATTGTAGTATCACGGTGGCCGTGGAAGAAGCGGCCCGAGCTATTATCACGGTGGCGGAGAAACAAAATTGTCCAACTTAACTAATCTAACCCAAGGCGAACTGAAGTGCCTCGCCCTCCCTAACATTGTCAAAATGTCCAGTTGTGTTCAAGTTGAATTCAATTCTATGAAATTATTTACCAACATGCATTGTGTTTAGGATGCTAGTAAGGATTTCATTATCGTAGAATACAACCCTCTTTGGTGAAGTACTGAGTTTTGAAGGAGGTTGATTGGTTAAAAGAGTTTAAAGCCTATCAATTGCACTACAGTCATTAAGGCTGCACGTAGCCTTTTTCACCACCGGATAAGAATACTTTAATAGGTAAAAGAGGGATTAAAGTAAACTCTCACATTATATATCCTGAGAGAAATACGCCTCTCGATGTATATATCCTGTGTATGGAGTGTATAAAGTAAATCAGGTAAGCCAGTGAATGCTGAGCCGGTTAACGAGTCATCACATTAAGACCCGTGTCTGAGGGCCAGTGTGTTATTGTCTGATTAGTAAATCCCCAGTTTAGCGCTTCTTTTTTATAATGATGATAATAATAATAATAATAATAATAAATCACCATGAACGATACTAACCACCCACCCACCTCTACTATACTTGTATATGCCTCCGTGGATCACCACTGCCGCGCCCCGGTCTCAGACCAGGCCTTCTTGATGGCTTGGTCAGTCGAGCAGTCTGTAATCGCTGCACTCAGTCGCACTACAGCCAGGCTAATCAGGAACTCCTTGAAGGAATATATCAAGTGCCTTATTGAAGAAACCACTTCAACGGAGTGCACGTGAGTACACCTAAGTTCTAAGGGGTCATCATGTGCTCATCACCTCCAAACGTCATGCACCCTTGATATATACATATATATATATATATATATATATATATATATATATATATATATATATATATATATATATATATATATATATATATATATATATATATATTATATATAGTGGCTTAACTTTCTGTGCTACTTGAAGAAAAGCACTGCTGGAAGAAAAGTATATCGTGGCAGTTTTCCTGCTTTTCGGTGGAGAACTTTTGTAGTGTCTGTCGTACCGCTTGATCTTGATATAGAACCCGTCCATCCAGTATTCTCCGAGTGTACATTATGATGTATCTTTCGTGTCAGCACTTCAGGGAGTACAGTTTGATATATATATATATATATATATATATATATATTGATATATATTGATATATATATATATATATATATATATATATATATATATATATATATATATATATATATATATATATATATATATACAGAGAGAGAGAGAGAGAGAGAGAGAGAGAGAGAGAGAAACGCTCTTCTTCCCGAATAAGGAAAGCGAAAATTTGTGTATAAATAATTTTGCAAAAATTATTCTGAACCTAACGAAAAAAAACACATTTCATTGTGTTTGTTTATTATTAAATTATTGTAAACGTATCTAAAATATATTTAGTTGGATTATTCTAAATTAAATTTAGCATGTTATAATAAGTTTAAGTAAATTTTCTAAGGTTCTTTTGGTACAAAAGAATAATTTTTTACATTAACATAAATGAAAAAGATATATATATCTTTAAACGTATAAGAGAAAATTTGAGAAATGACTTAATTTTAAATGAGTTCTTGTTAATTGACCAGTTTTCCTATTCGATGTATGTATGTACGCGTGTACACACCTAGCTGTGGTTGCAGGGGTAGAGTCACAGCTCCAGGCCCCGTGTATGCGTGTATGTGTGTGTGTGTGTGTGTGTGTGTGTGTGTGTGTGTGTGTGTGTGTGTGTGTGTGTACTCACCTATTTGTGGTTGCAGGGGTCGAGTCACAGCTCCTGGCCCCGCCTCTTCGCTGATTGCTACTAGGTCCTCTCTCTCCCTGCCCCATGAGCTCTATCATACCTCGCCTTAAAACTATGTATGGTTCCTGCCTCCACCACATCACTTTCTAGGCTATTCCATGGCCTGACTACTCTATGACTGAAGAAATACTTCCTAACATCCCTTTGATTCATCTGAGTCTTCAACTTCCAATTGTGACCTCTTGTGTCTGTGTCCCATCTCTGGAACATCCCGTCTTTGTCCACCTCGTCTATTCCGCGCAGTATTTTATATGTCGTTATCATGTCTCCCCTGACCCTGTGTGTGTGTGTGTGTGTGTGTGTGTCCGCGTGTGCGCGCGCGAGTGAGTGAAACTGCCTTTAGAGTTCCAATTAGCATATTAACATCTTATCTAAGGATTCACTACTATGTAGTCAATATGACAGCAGTTGACCTATCCTGGCGGCAACTGACCTCTCCCAGCATCAGCTGACTTCTACCAGCAGAAGCTGACTTCCCAGCGCCAACTGACATCTTCCAGCGGCAGCTGACCTCTCCCAGCTGCAGCTGACTTCTACCAGCAGAAGCTGACTTCCCAGCGGCAACTGACATCTTCCAGCGGCAGCTGACCTCTCCCAGCATCAGCTGACTTCTACCAGCAGAAGCTGACTTCCCAGCGGCAACTGACATCTTCCAGCGGCAGCTGACCTCTCCCAGCTGCAGCTGACTTCTCCCAGCCGCAGTTGAGTTCTCCCAGCAGCAGCTGAGCTCTCCCAGCCGCAGCTGACTTCTAGCAGCAGCAGCTGACTTCTAGCAGCAGCAGCTGACTTCTAAAAGCAGCAATTGACTTCTAGCAGCAGCAGCTGACTTCTCCCAGCCGCAGCTGACTTCTAGCAGCAGCAGCGACTTCTACCAGCACCAGCTGACTTCTACCAGCAGCAGCTGACTTCTCCCAGCCGCACGTGACTTCTAGCAGCAGCAGCTGGCTTCTACAAGCATCAGCTGACTTCTACCAGCAGCAGCTGACTTCTCCCAGCAGCAGCTGACTTCTACCGGCTGCAGCTGACTTCTACCAGCCGCAGCTGACTCTCTCAGCTGACTTCTAGCAGCAGCTGACTTCTAGCAGCAGCAGCTGCTGCAGCTGACTTCTACCAGCCGCAGCTGACTTCTCCCAGCAGCAGCTGACTTCTACCAGCAGCAGCTGACTTCTACCAGCAGCAGCTGACTTCTCCCAGTAGCAGCTGACTTTTCCCAGCAGCAGCTGACTTCTACCAGCCGCAGCTGACTTCTCCCAGCAGCAGCTGACTTCTACCAGCAGCAGCTGACTTCTACCAGCAGCAGCTGACTTCTACCAGCCGCAGCTGACTTCTACCAGCAGCAGCTGACTTCTCCCAGCAGCAGCTGACTTCTACCAGCAGCAGCTGACTTCTACCATCAGCAGCTGACTTCTACCAGCCGCAGCTGACTTCTCCCAGCAGCAGCTGACTTCTACCAGCAGCAGCTGACTTCTCCCAGCAGCAGCTGACTTCTACCAGCAGCAGCTGACTTCTACCAGCAACAGCTGACTTCTACCAGCAGCAGCTGACTTCTACCACCCGCTGCTGACTTCTACCAGCAGCAGCTGACCTCTGCCAGCTGCAGCTGACTTCTCCCAGCAGCAGCTGACTTCTACCAGCCGCAGCTGACTTCTACCAGCAGCAGCTGACTTCTCCCAGCCGCAGCTGACTTCTACCAGCAGCAGCTGACTTCTAGCAGCAGCAGCTGACTTCTCCCAGCCGCAGCTGACTTCTCCCAGCCGCAGCTGACTTCTACCAACAGCAGCTGACTTCTACCCGCAGCAGCTGACTTCTACCAGCAGCAGCTGACTTCTACCAGCAGCAGCTGACTTCTACCCGCAGCAGCTGACTTCTAGCAGCAGCAGCTGACTTCTACCAGCAGCAGCTGACTTCTACCAGCAGCAGCTGACTTCTACCAGCCGCAGCTGACTTCTACCAGCAGCAGCTGACTTCTCCCAGCCGCAGCTGACTTCTACGAGCAGCAGATGACTTCTCCCAGCAGCAGCTGACTTCTACCAGCAGCAGCTGACTTCTACCACCAGCTGCTGACTTCTACCAGCAGCAGCTGACTTCTCCCAGCAGCAGCTGACTTCTCCCAGCAGCAGCTGACTTCTCCCAGCCGCAGCTGAGTTCTCCCAGCAGCAGCTGACTTCTCCCAGCCGCAGCTGACTTCTACCAGCAGCAGCTGACTTCTACCAGCAGCAGCTGACTTCTCCTAGCCGCAGCTGACTTCTACCAGCAGCAGCTGACTTCCAGCAGCAGCAGCAGCAGCAGCTGACTTCTCCCAGCCGCAGCTGACTTCTAGCAGCAGCAGCTGACTTCTACCAGCAGAAGCTGACTTCTACCAGCAGAAGCTGACTTCTCCCAGCCGCAGCTGACTTCTAGCAGCAGCAGCTGACTTCTACAAGCATCAGCTGACTTCTAGCAGCAGCAGCTGACTTTTAGCAGCACCTAACTTCTACCAGCCGCAGCTGACTTCTCCCAGCAGCAGCTGACTTCTCCCAGCAGCAACTGACTTCTATCAGCAGAAGCTGACTTCTCCCAGCCGCAGCTGACTTCTACCAGCAGCAGCTGACTTCTCCCAGCCGCAGCTGACTTCTACCAGCAGCAGCTGACTTCTACCAGCCGCAGCTGACTTCTTCCAGCAGCAGCTGACTTCTACCCGCAGCAGCTGACTTCTACCAGCCGCAGCTGACTTCTACCAGCAGCAGCTGACTTCTCCCAGCAGCAGCTGACTTCTACCAGCCGCAGCTAACTTCTCCCAGCAGCAGCTGACTTCTACCAGCAGCAGCTGACTTCTACCAGCAGCAGCTGACTTCTACCAGCAGCAGCTGACTTCTAGCAGCCGCAGCTGACTTCTAGCAGCCGCAGCTGACTTCTCCCAGCAACAGCTGACTTCTACCAGCAGCAGCTGACTTCTACCAGCCGCAGTTGACTTCTCTCAGCAGCAGCTGACTTCTCCCAGCAGCAGCTGACTTCTACCAGCAGCAACTGACTTCTACCAGCAGCAGCTGACTTCTACCAGCAGCAGCTGACTTCTACCCGCAGCAGCTGACTTCTACCAGCAGCAACTGACTTCTACCAGCAGCAGCTGACTTCTACCAGCAGCAGCTTACTTCTACCAGCAGCAGCTGACTTCTCCCAGCAGCAGCTGACTTCTACCAGCAGCAACTGACTTCTACCCGCAGCAGCTGACTTCTACCAGCAGCAGCTGACTTCTACCCGCAGCAGCTGACTTCTACCAGCAGCAACTGACTTCTACCAGCAGCAGCTGACTTCTACCAGCAGCAGCTTACTTCTACCAGCAGCAGCTGACTTCTACCAGCAGCAGCTGACTTCTACCAGCAGCATCTGACTTCTCACGTTTGTCTTACATAGTAATGTTTCTCGGTATTCCATGTGCTTGTTAAAGGCCTTGTGGTTGACACCTGTTAATAAAGACACCTTGTTGCTCTTGTTCTTTTTTGCTCTTTTCATTTTTGCTCTTGTTCTTGTTGCTCTTGTTCTTGTTGCTCTTGTTTTTGTTGCTCTTGTTCTTGTTGCTCTTGTTCATGTAGCTCTTAATCTCACTGTACTTGTCGTTGTTGCTCTTGTTTCTGTCGCTCATTTTTTAATTAATGTTGCTCTTATTATCCCTCGATTTCTTCTCTCTCTTGTGACGTACCTATGAAAGGTTACGGAGTTTCTAGTGGTAACCGTCTGATCAGTCAGGCTGTTTCTGTAGACGTCCAGGAACTCCTGAAGGAACACACCGTCTACTTTTTTTTTTCTTGAAGGCTTGCGCCTATGCTCCAGCGAGAGAGAATTGAAGATTGTTATTATGGTTTTAAAAAGCGCTAATCCCGTAAGGGTCAGAGAGTGCTGCACACCGGAGGCAGAATATCGGAATCTAGGATTACAGATGATGATACTCCATTATATTTATACTGTGGTGTGTGTGTGTGTGTGTGTGTCTCAGAGTATATATGCTGCGAGTGTATTCTAATCCCCATTCTAGAGACTACAGTGTTCTTGAGTGGTGGTGAACCCGTAACACGCAGCCGTAGTGACCCTCGTTCAATCGTTAGACTTGAAAGCCCTATTAACCAGTCTCTCACTACAGTACGCTGCTATTATTGTGCCTGGATTAGGGACCTGGCTTTCGAGCATTATTCTTTTTATAGATATCTCCCTAAACACCATTCTAGCGGGTATATTGAGAGTGCTTCAAGACGGTGCCAGTTGTTTTGAGTGCTTATTGATAGTAAGCAATCGTAAATGATGACTTTCTAGCTGGTGTATCTCTCGTCTACCTTATAGGGAAGAGTGAGCAAAGAGTTGTATTCAGAGTGAGAGGCCATAAGTGCTATGACGAAAACTATCATCGCTCTTGCATTTGTTTTTCTGAATGCTCTCATAATCCACCCTATTATTTTCCTGTCAATGGCTACGTTTGCTTTAATTGTTAACAAAGACGAAGACATTTAGAGTCAGACTTTATTTACATAATGTTTTGTTCTAAATAGAACTTTCCAAATGTTATCACGCCCGAAATTAATATTTTAAAAAACTTTCAAATTTTCCCCTCAGAGTTGAAGAGGATCCCAGAAGGGAGTCGAAATATATAGATCAATTAATTTCCTGAATTTTTGTCTCCATGTGGGTTATTACTGAGCACTCACAAGTGTTCATTACACTTTAGTTATTCATATATGTATGAGTTTAGCCATCTATAATCGACGAGTTCTACATTCTCTCAGTATGGAAACACTTGACGTTAATGACCTTCTAACTTGTCCAATACAAGAATGTATTGAGATCATTAGATTAAAGTGATATTTACCGAATCAATTCTCATACTTAGTTTAGTATAATTAGGAAAAGATACCACGATGCTGTGGTTCGTTTTGATGAAAAATGACGATTGGAAAGTGTGATGGTGCCAGCAACGTGCCTTACGGGACTGAGTTTTATTTTGTAATAAGACAAGATTTTATTTCTTTCATTATAATTCTTTATGGTTTTTCTTAAAAACAATAATATGCATATCCTTATTATGCACAAGATACATATACCGAGAGGTGTACTTCTCTCAGAGTATATACGCTGAGTTTACCATAATCCCTATTTTAGGGATTAACGTATTCTTGACTGGTTATGTGCAACCTAAATGACCATAGTGTAGTTGATAGGCTTTAAACTCCATAAACAAACTATTAACTCAACTTTATTTGCCTGTTATTTTTTTTACCTAATGCTATAGGTTATAAAAGCATTTCTCAAATTTCTTTGGAAAGCCCCTTTAGATTTTCTAATGCATCTGGAAATATGTCGTAGTTACTAGATACTAAATATGATATTCCTGCTCTAGATATAATCCAAACGTGATATTCTGATCTAGATATTTTCTAAATATCATATTCTTGTTCTAGATATGATCTAGATAATAGCATTCCTGTTATAGATATGATCTAGATAATAACATTCCTGTTCTAGATATGATCTAGATAATAGCATTCCTGTTATAGATATGATCTAGATAATAACATTCCTGTTCTAGATATGATCTAGATAATAGCATTCCTGTTATAGATATGATCTAGATAATAACATTCCTGTTCTAGATATGATCTAGATAATAGCATTCCTGTTATAGATATGATCTAGATAATAACATTCCTGTTCTAGATATGATCTAGATAATAGCATTCCTGTTATAGATATGATCTAGATAATAACATTCCTGTTCTAGATATGATCTAGATAATAGCATTCCTGTTATAGATATGATCTAGATAATAACATTCCTGTTCTAGATATGATCTAGATAATAACATTCCTGTTCTAGATATGATCTAGATAATAACATTCCTGTTCTAGATATGATCTAGATAATAACATTCCTGTTCTAGATATGATCTAGATAATAACATTCCTGTTCTAGATATGATCTAGACAATAACACTTCTGTTCTAGATATGATTTAAATAAGATGCTCCTACTCTAGCTCCATGATCACCAGGGTTGTGTAGTCCCCACCTTTCCATTAGGCTACTGAGCTGACTTTTTTTCAGCATCCCTCAATGATTTTTATGATTCTTGATGTTATCAGTGACTGATAACTGATCAGTCACTGTTATCTTTTTTCTATCGCAATGTTGTCTTTCTTGTGAATTGATGTTAAACCTGCAAGTCTTCGAGCCTCTGGGATCTCACCCCCCGTGTCTGTCAAAAAATCATACGTAAAGATGAAGTTATAATACCGTACATGAAACTATTCAGGATGTACAAATTTGAAATTTAAACCAGGGACGTCAGTTTCCGCCCTGAGTGATTTTCAAGCCAAGAGTAAGGAAGAGAAGAGACAGTGAGAAGTTTAAGTAGGAGGTGGAAAATGACAGACAACAGCATTATATCAAGAAACACCAGGTAAGTTCCACCCCTGGTGGTGAAACTAGCCAAGAGAGTGAAATATAACAGGAGGATAATGTTAGACGTAGGATCTTCTAGGCCTTCTGTGTAGGTTTCGACATTTCTTCTCAGTTCACTCAATTAAGTCCTCGGCCACTGCCAAGGATACCTTAAGAGGATAATTTAAAAATTTCATGCTCTCCTCTTTGTTCATTAGTACTTAAAAAATATCAGCTGATAAATTTTCTGCGGAAACAAGTGAGTGTCTTCACGTAAACACCTATAAACACTTAAGATTTGTTTACTGTCTCGTCTGTACATGTTAGGT
Source organism: Cherax quadricarinatus (assembly GCF_038502225.1). Taxonomy (NCBI): domain Eukaryota; kingdom Metazoa; phylum Arthropoda; class Malacostraca; order Decapoda; family Parastacidae; genus Cherax; species Cherax quadricarinatus. The sequence goes on from NC_091344.1 coordinate 17,005,510, forward strand.
TTTTGGATTCAGATTTCGCTGTCAAGCAAATGTCCATATTATTATTATTTTCATTATTATAATCAAATGATGCACTAAACCCTTAGGGGTCACGGAGAGTTGAGTACATCAACTAACTTGGGATTCTGTGAACGCACCATTCTATTGTTTCTGAGAGTAGATTTATGAAAGGAACTATAATTTTCGTCTCTGTTAATAGGTCTCGTAAGATGGCAACAAGCAAGTTATTTGACAAGAATGTTTATGAACGAGGTATTTTGTTACTAATACTTGTAGTGCTTCATCTTGGCTTGACCTTCTGGATGTGTGAATTCATGCTGTGTCTGCTAGTGATAGACTCAGGCAGAGTCTGTTGATGAGGGCCTCAGTTGTAGGCCGAATTATACAGCACTCCACTCACCTTCTGTTCCATTTTCTCCGTGTGGGTTTGCTGGTACCATTGACCATTGTTTATCACGCTTTTACATTTGCAATAGTTAACATATATATCCATCATTACATCAGATGACTCCTGGTAAGTGTGGTGAGGCATACTGGAATGAGGCAGTGAGGCAGTTAGGTCGCTTCTCACTGCACCTCTTGTATCCCTGCTGAGTCCATAAACTAATATTTGAGTCGAAGCTTACATGGAGCTTAACACTACCTGTCGATATTTCACAGTTAAAAGCCAATCCTCAGTAAACAGTTAACACAATACTTTATATTATGAGAGGGCAAGCGTGATTTCTCTCTCACACACAGCCTGTCTATTTACAAAGTTATATGTATATACATACATACGTACTCTGCTTTACAAGTATCTGCACCATGTTTTAGTTCCATGTCTGGCAATGTTGACACACTTCAGCGTACAAAGTTTCACCAACAATTATTTTATGACTGGTGATATTTTCAATTTCATTAGATATCTGTCGTTTTCTCGTGCTGCTGCGCTTTCTGAATGTATGTTGGAACTAAAATAATCGCAAGTTTTTTTTCCCCTAGTCTCGTTGCCAGGAGTAACTGTGGGAATGATTTTTTGTCATGCAGGCCACCAAGTTGCAAACAAATCATTTTTATTTTGAAATTTCCTAAATATTCGAATTAATATTTGACACGAATGCACTCACAAAACGTCACAGACCAGAAAGTTCTAATTAAACGGTGAATGCAGAAGCTATGGGATATTCTTAACTGTTCATCGGCATTTCGCTATTCTTTATACATTCATGACCCCTCCTTGACGCTGGTGAGGGGCTCTTTATCTAGGGAATTGGATCTGTGCTCCAGTTCCCTGAATTGAGCCTGAGTACCTTCCATCCCCCCACATGCGCTGTATAACCTTACGGGTTTAGCGCTTCCCTGTGATGATAATAATAATAATAATGATAATATACATTCATGAAGTCAACGCGTGTCAAGCAGGTGACCCACTTGCTCTACTTCTCTTCTGCTTAGTCACTATAAGCAAGTCATTTTATCTCTACTAGAGGACATCAGGGAAATCAATGTATCTAGAGAGAATTAATGTTTTTTTTTTTAACTAATCCAAAAAATAACTCACCGTGTTCAACTGACACATTAGATTGTTGGTTTTAGGATTCGCCTGCTATGGGTTCTAGCACCACCCGTTGTGTGATATGATAACACGTTATTGACCAAGTCGAAGGTGTCTTGCAGGGAGCACACGCCATTGGTATAGAGTTCTCTCTGTGGTGGTTCTCCTCTTGAGTCTAACACCATCAACGAAATAGTAGGTAAAAGAGAGTCAATAATGATGTCCACGATGCTAACTAGCCCTTCACTAAATGTCTCTCTTTTTCTAGTATGGACCATGTTAGAAAAAACTTTCACTTTGTCCCTGGATGACTTACACTGAGAACAAGCTTCACTTCCAGACCTGTTGGACTAAGCATACATACGGCTTCCCGGTTCACGCTACCAGTCTTTCAATCTTGGTCAACTGCTTCTACTGGACTGAGGACTAGAAAACTGATCTCGGTACTTAGTATACCAAGGACTGATCTTAGTACCCAGGTACTGGTAACAGGTACCTGATCAGCATTTTCACTGCCGTTGACAGTCAGTAGCCATTTTGTAGATCCCTACGTCATGACTGACGGCACACACATGTATTTAAACAAAGGACCTTCAGGGAGGGATGCCTTGGTACTGGAACTGGACCGAACCTGATTACCACCCAATTCCCAAAGTACCATGCGTTGTATGACTTCTCCGGATGGCAATATAAACACAAATGCAGTATAATGTGATCCTTTATTGACTACGTTTCGCCCACACAGTGGGCTTTTTCAAGTCACAAACAGAACTACCTGGGGTGGAAGGAACGCGAGTATTTATAGTCCGGCTGAGGTCAGGTGAAGAATGCTGCATCTGATGATGTACCGAGTTGGGTTGTAGAGTCTAAAAACTTGGGTAGCTTGGAAAGGAGACTGGACAAGTTTGTGAGCAGACCTTCTACAGTGTTCTTATGTGGGATAGCGATGAAGAAGTTTCTTGGCAAGTGGTTCAGCTATGTTATAGAAGCCACTATTCTGGTTGAAGTTGTCGGATATAGAAATAAGTGATGATTCCAGGATTCTTCGGTATTGAGTGTTGTCTTCTGTGGCGATAAGTCTTGAGTTTCTGTAGTTTATCAAGTGGTTGTGTGAATTACGGTGTTGTACGCAGGCATTCCTTGTGTCGTCAGACCTGCTTGCGTATTGGTGTTCTGAAATACGTGTTTGGAGGTCCCTTGATGTTTCGCCCACGTATAACTTGTTGCAGTCATTACAAGGGATTATGTATACCCCTGCAGAGGATGGAGGCTTGTCCTGCCTACTGCTGGTGATGTCCTTGATGGTCGTGGTTGTGGAGGTAGATACTTGGAATGATGTTTTGGCAAAGATGTTGGAAACATGTTTGGCAATGGAGTTGGTGGGAAGGACTATGTATCTCTTCTCGGCAGTGTCTTCTCTGGGTGTGTTGAAGATGTTTAGTGCTCGCCGTCTGCAGTCTCTGATGAAGTGACGAGGATAGTGGAGTTTGGAAAATACCTGTTCAATTATAGTGCATTCTTCCTCAAGGAACTCGTTGCTGCAGATTCTGAGTGCACGCAGGAAGAAGCCTATAATTACACCACGTTTGGTTTTGGTGTCGTGGTGAGAGTAGAAGTGGAGAAGATCGTTTTGGTTGGTGGGTTTTCGATAGACTTTAAAACGAAGTTCGTGGTCAGCTTTGCAGAGTAGAACATCAAGGAAAGGAAGAGTGTTGTCGACCTCTTCTTCAAGTGTGAACTGGATTGAAGGCTCGACCTGGTTGAGTAATTATAGGCTTCTTCCTGCGTGCACTCAGAATCTGCAGCAACGAGTTCCTTGAGGAAGAATGCACTATAATTGAACAGGTATTTTCCAAACTCCACTATCCTCGTCACTTCATCAGAGACTGCAGACGGCGAGCACTAAACATCTTCAACACACCCAGAGAAGACACTGCCGAGAAGAGATACATAGTCCTTCCCACCAACTCCATTGCCAAACATGTTTCCAACATCTTTGCCAAAACATCATTCCAAGTATCTACCTCCACAACCACGACCATCAAGGACATCACCAGCAGTAGGCAGGACAAGCCTCCATCCTCTGCAGGGGTATACATAATCCCTTGTAATGACTGCAACAAGTTATACGTGGGCGAAACATCAAGGGACCTCCAAACACGTATTTCAGAACACCAATACGCAAGCAGGTCTGACGACACAAGGAATGCCTGCGTACAACACCGTAATTCACACAACCACTTGATAAACTACAGAAACTCAAGACTTATCGCCACAGAAGACAACACTCAATACCGAAGAATCCTGGAATCATCACTTATTTCTATATCCGACAACTTCAACCAGAATAGTGGCTTCTATAACATAGCTGAACCACTTGCCAAGAAACTTCTTCATCGCTATCCCACATAAGAACACTGTAGAAGGTCTGCTCACAAACTTGTCCAGTCTCCTTTCCAAGCTACCCAAGTTTTTAGACTCTACAACCCAACTCGGTACATCATCAGATGCAGCATTCTTCACCTGACCTCAGCCGGACTATAAATACTCGCGTTCCTTCCACCCCAGGTAGTTCTGTTTGTGACTTGAAAAAGCCCACTGTGTGGGCGAAACGTAGTCAATAAAGGATCACATTATACTGCATTTGTGTTTATATTGCCATTGTGTCGGTATTTTATACCATTTATTTCCACTTCTCCGGATCTAGTGTTTCCTCATTAACTTGTCGGTACTGTATACCATTTATATGATTACCTGTCTTGTAAGTGCCAGTAGATCTACTGCAGTGATCCACTGTTCTTATGTTCTTAATAGTCTAGGTGACCATCTCCCTCAAGCTGCAGTAATATTAATAAATTCGCCAACCAAATACTTCGGGGATTAAATATGTAGTCCACGCAATAAAGCAAAAGTAGAAGGTATTTTATAATAATTTGTGTATCTATAAAAATAAAGGTAGTTTTTTAGCTTCCTATATACTTTAAATTCCAAAGACATACTACCTCTAATAATGAGAATGTCCAAGAAAGGCAATGCATCGTTCCGTCACTACAGGGATCACTATATTGAATGACGTAAGGTTGAAATAATCCATCACACATATTGCAGCTACAAAAGAGAAAAACAATATGAGTCTTCTACGAGAGGAACATCCATGAATTTCAACATGTCAATTTCACTACAGACCTGACTCCACCACGAGAGAGGCATATGTTCAGTTGTTAACGTGGCTGACGCAACAAGGTCATTCGACCTGGCCCCAATTATCATATAAATTGTATTCACTGCAGTTCTTAGTTCTATTTAATAATGTACGAGACAAGCGCACCTGTCTAACGTTAAATGAACAACACGAGTTTAGCGTTTCACTCACAATAATTATGAGAACGATAAGAATATTTAATGTGAGCTAAGGATTCCAGAGTAACGATCTAAATATTCAATTTTATTTCTTGTGTATTCTTAAAAGGTGAGTTTTGTGCGTGATTGAGAGGCGTGACATTCAACTTACATATTTAATTATATACAAAACGCATACTATATTACAATTATTTCTCTAACATGTTCTTGAGGTTGCTGCCTAAGGTCTGAGGATGATGGATGGAGGGGAAGATAAGACTACAGGTTTTTGTGAAGTCAGTGGGTTTACGAAGGTCTTTCTGTCTCTTACTGGCAAGGAGCGCTCGCTTATCGCTGAAGTGTTCGCTGAAGATGAATAATTTGCGGCCGATAAAGAGTTGGTGAGGTGCAAGATGACAGCTGCAACAAAAGGAGAACATCCAAGCAACATTTAGACACACTCTATAACGTCTTCATTCAACATACATATCCTATATAATTCCGGTTCTCTGCATCATGAACATTCCTGCCTTGGAATCCTTAACGCGAAATTTGCTTTTGGTCGAACAGTTATGCATTTATATAGAAAAAGAAATGAAGAAGCCCACTTGGAGGGATGAGTGAAACAATAAATGAAGGGGGACTGTATTTCGACCTATAAGTTAGATCCTCTTCAGCTGAAGAGATCGAAATATGCAGTGTTTCTTCATTCCGTGTTGAATGCACGTCTCCAAGTAGGTTTTTCAGCTCACAGTGACCCGGGTGCATTACACTGCCAACGTTACATTTCTCTATAGAGTTGAAATTACCCATGTTGCTGAACCTTTAGTGTCTCGGGAAAAATTGTGAGCACAGAATGAATCGAATGGGACAAGAAAAAGAATACAAAAATTAACGAGTGAGAGCACAGTACTCGCTCCCAGCTTGTTCCTCATCCTCATATCCGACATAGACAAGGATGTCAGCCACAGCACCGTGTCTTCCTTTGCAGATGACACTCGAATCTGCATGACAGTGTCTTCCATTGCAGACACTGCAAGGCTCCAGGCGGACATCAACCAAATCTTTCAGTGGGCTGCAGAAAACAATATGAAGTTCAACGATGAGAAATTTCAATTACTCAGATATGGTAAACATGAGGAAATTAAATCTTCATCAGAGTACAAAACAAATTCTGGCCACAAAATAGAGCGAAACACCAACGTCAAAGACCTGGGAGTGATTATGTCGGAGGATCTCACCTTCAAGGACCATAACATTGTATCAATCGCATCTGCTAGAAAAATGACAGGATGGATAATGAGAACCTTCAAAACTAGGGAGGCCAAGCCCATGATGACACTCTTCAGGTCACTTGTTCTATCTAGGCTGGAATATTGCTGCACACTAACAGCACCTTTCAAGGCAGGTGAAACTGCCGACCTAGAAAATGTACAGAGAACTTTCACGGCGCGCATAACGGAGATAAAACACCTCAATTACTGGGAGCGCTTGAGGTTCCTAAACCTGTATTCCCTGGAATGCAGGAGGGAGAGATACATGATTATATACACCTGGAAAATCCTAGAGGGACTAGTACCGAACTTGCACACGAAAATCACTCACTACGAAAGCAAAAGACTTGGCAGACGATGCACCATCCCCCCAATGAAAAGCAGGGGTGTCACTAGCACGTTAAGAGACCATACAATAAGTGTCAGGGGCCCGAGACTGTTCAACTGCCTCCCAGCATACATAAGGGGGATTACCAACAGACCCCTGGCAGTCTTCAAGCTGGCACTGGACAAGCACCTAAAGTCAGTTCCTGATCAGCCGGGCTGTGGCTCGTACGTTGGTTTGCGTGCAGCCAGCAGCAACAGCCTGGTTGATCAGGCTCTGATCCACCAGGAGGCCTGGTCACAGACCGGGCCGCGGGGGCGTTGACCCCCGGAACTCTCTCCAGGTAAACTCCAGGTACTGAGTGTGTGACGTATGTGTACTATGTGCTGAATGTGCACTGAGGGTGTGCTGAATGTACTGTGTGCTTTATGTGTACAGAGTGTTTTATGTGTACAGAGTAAGTGCTGTATGTGTGAGAGAAACATGTATACTGAGTGTGAGATACATGTTCACAGTGTGAGAGAAACATGTATACTGAGTGTGAGATACATGTTCACAGTGTGAGAGAAACATGTATACTGAGTGTGAGATACATGTTCACAGTGTGAGAGAAACATGTATACTGAGTGTGAGATACATGTTCACAGTGTGAGAGAAACATGTATACTGAGTGTGAGATACATGTTCACAGTGTGAGAGAAACATGTATACTGAGTGTGAGATACATGTTCACAGTGTGAGAGAAACATGTATACTGAGTAAGATATATTTATAATGAGTGTGGTAAGCACAAGTTGTGTGACTGATTTTGTATACTGAGCGTGCATACTGAGAATGTATACTGAGTGTGTATACTGAGCGTGTATGATGAGTGTGTATAACTGTGTATACTGAGCATGTATACTTAGTGTGTATAACTGAGCGTGATAATCACAAGTGTGATTGTAAATACAGTATAGCGAGTGTGAGATGCGTGTATACTGGGTGTGAGAAACAGGTTGAATACGGAATACAGACACACAGTGTTGGTGTATATACAAGGGGTACAATATACCAACGTTGTGTACTTACCAGTCAGCAGCTGACGTGAACACCTGTACCTGCTGACACTATTATTTTTTTACCTGAAAGGGAAAAAAAATATTTAAAGTTGTAGCAGAATAAGATACTAACAAGACAGTAAAACTGTAGACTCACTTAGGGAATGATAATTATGTATGCAGACAATATTATTATTATTATTGCCGTTGTTTTTATTATTATTGTTATTATTACTATTATTATTACGTTCACGGTGAAGCGCTAAACCCGTGGGTGTCACACTGTAACTTTAGTGATTTATTAAAAAATTTATGAATTTGACTTGATTAATTTGCCAAACAAGAAAGTGTGTGTGTGTGTGTGTGTGTGTGTGTGTGTGTGTGTGTGTGTGTGTGTGTGTGTGTGTGTGTGTGTGTGTGTGTGTGTGTGTGTGAGTGTGTGTGTGTGTGTGTGTGTGTGTGTGTGTGTGTGTGTGTGTGTGTGTGTGCGTGTGTGTGTGTACTCACCTATTTGTACTCACCTATTTGTGGTTGCAGGGGTCGAGTCACAGCTCCTGGCCCCGCCTCTTCGCTGATTGCTACTAGGTCCTCTCTCTCCCTGCCCCATGAGCTCTATCATACCTCGCCTTAAAACTATGTATGGTTCCCGCCTCCACTACGTCACTTTCTAGGCTATTCCACGGCCTGACTACTCTATGACTGAAGAAATACTTCCTAACATCCCTTTGATTCATCTGAGTCTTCAACTTCCAATTGTGACCTCTTGTGTCTGTGTCCCCTCTCTGGAACATCCCGTCTTTGTCCACCTTGTCTATTTATTCCGCGCAGTATTTTATATGTCGTTATCATGTCTCCCCTGACCCTCCTGTCCTCCAGTGTCGTCAGGCCGATTTCCCTCAACCTTTCTTCGTAGGACAATCCCCGTAGCTCTGGGACTAGTCTTGTTGCAAACCTTTGCACTTTCTCTAATTTCTTGACGTGCTTGACTAGGTGTGGATTCCAAACTGGTGCTGCATACTCCAGTATGGGCCTGACGTAAATGGTATACAGAGTCTTAAACGAATCCTTACTGAGGTATCGGAACGCTATCCGTAGGTTTGCCAGGCGCCCGTATGCTGCAGCAGTTATCTGATTGATGTGCGCCTCAGGAGATATGCTCGGTGTAATACTCACCCCCAGATCTTTTTCCTTGAGTGAGGTTTGCAGTCTTTGGCCATCTAAACTATATTGTGTCTGCGGTCTTCTTTGCCCTTCCCCAATCTTCATGACTTTGCATTTGGCAGGGTTAAATTCAAGGAGCCAGTTGCTGGACCAGGCTTGTAGCCTGTCCAGGTCTCTTTGTAGTCCTGCCTGATCCTCGTCCGATTTGATTCTTCTCATTAACTTCGCATCATCTGCAAACAAGGACACTTCTGAGTCTATCCCTTCCGTTATGTCGTTCACATATACCAAGAACAGCACAGGTCCTAGGACTGACCCCTGTGGAACCCCGCTTGTCACAGGCGCCCACTCTGACACCTCGTCGCGTACCATGACTCGTTGTTGCCTCCCTGTCAGGTATTCTCTGATCCATTGCAGTGCCTTTCCTGTTATGTGTGCCTGAACCTCTAGCTTTTGCAGTAACCTCTTGTGAGGAACTGTGTCGAAGGCCTTCTTGCAGTCCAAAAATATGCAGTCGATTCACCCCTCTCTCTCTTGTCTTACTTCTGTCACCTTGTCATAAAACTCTAATAGGTTTGTGACACAGGATTTTCCTTCCCTGAAACCGTGCTGGTTGTCAATTATACACTTGTTTCTTTCCAGGTGCCCCACCACTCTCCTCCTGATGATCTTCTCCATGACCTTGCATACTATACACGTTAGTGATACAGGTCTGTAGTTTAGTGCCTCATGTCTGTCTCCCTTTTTAAAAATTGGGACTACATTTGCCATTTTCCATACCTCAGGGAGTTGCCCAGTTTCAAATGATGTGTTGAAGACCTTTGTTAATGGCTCACACAATATCTCTGCTCCCTCTTTAAGGACCCATGGAGAGATGTTGTCTGGTCCCACCGCCTTTGAGGTGTCAAGTTCGCATAACAGCTTCTTCACCTCCTCCTTGGTTATATGTACCTCATCCAGCACTTGCTGGTGTGCCCCCCTGTTCTGATTTCCTGGAGTCCTACTGGTTTCCACTGTAAATACCTCTTTAAATCTTGTGTTGAGCTCCTGACATACCTCTTGGTCGTTTCTTGTGAATTCCCCATCACCCTTCCTCAGTCTGATTACCTGGTCCTTGACTGTTGTTTTCCTCCTGATGTGGCTGTACAACAGCTTCGGGTCAGTCTTTACTTTTGATGCTGTGTCATTTTCATATTGTCTCTGAGCCTCCCTTCTTATCTGTGCATATTCGTTTCTGGCTCTTCGGCTGATTTCTTTATTTTCCTGAGTTCTCTGTCTTCTGTACCTTTTCCATTCTCTAGTACACCTAGTTTTTGCCTCTCTACACCTTTGGGTGAACCAAGGACTCGTTCTGTTCTCCCCATTATTTCTGTTTCCCTTGGGAACAAACCTCTCCTCTGCCTCCTTGCATTTTGTTGCTACATAGTCCATCATTTCTTGTACTGGTTTTCCTGTCAGTTCCCTCTCCCACTGAATGTCTTGAAGGAAGTTCCTCATGCCTGAGTAGTTCCCCCTTTTGTAGTTTGGTTTTTCCCAGCCTATTCCTGCTACTCTCTCCACTTGGAGCTCAACTATGTAGTCGAAGCACAGAACCACATGATCACTAGCTCCCAGGGGCCTTTCATACATGATACCCTCGATGTCCGAACTACTCATGGTGAATACAAGGTCCAGCCTTGCTGGTTCATCCTCTCCTCTCTCTCTGGTAGTGTCTCTAACATGTTGATGCATGAAGTTTTCCAGTACCACATCCATCATCTTGGCTCTCCATGTTTCGGGACCCCCATGGGGCTCCAGGTTTTCCCAGTCAATCTCCTTGTGATTGAAATCACCCATAACTAGTAACTTTGCTCCCCCCATGTGTGCTCTCCTGGCCACCTCGGCTACTGTGTCGATCATTGCTCTGTTGCTCTCATCGTATTCTTCTCTTGGCCTCCTGCAGTTCTGTGGTGGGTTGTACATTACTGCAATTATCACCTTATGTCCCTCAGACTGGATTGTTCCTACTAAGTAGTCCCTTTCGCCGGTGCCATCCATTCCTTCCATTTTCTCAAAATCCCACTGGTTTTTAATGAGCAGTGCAACTCCTCCTCCCCCTCTCCTCCCTCTGTCTTTCCTGAGGATTTGGTATCCGGATGGAAAGATTGAATCTGTTATTCTGGTGAGTTTTGTTTCTGTGAGTGCTATTATGTCTGGGAATGTCTCTTTGATTCTTTCGTGCCACTCCTCATACTTGTTTGTTATTCCATCTGCATTTGTATACCACACCTTCAACTTCTTTTCTAAGACTGTGGTCTGGGAGGTATATTGGGGTTGGGGAAGTGGGAGACCTGGTAAGGAACTATGGGTTGTTGCTGTGGGGGTGGAGTTTGTAATGTAGTGGGTGGGGGCATTGGATGTGGCATGGGTGTTTTGGTTTAGAGTGTTTGGTTGCACTGGGGTTGACCTGGTTGGGAGGCTTCTATAGGAAGTTGTGAGGGAGGCTGTATTTGATCTTCTTCCTGGGTCTGGGATCTCCTGTCTGTCTTCTCCATCCCCTCTCTTTCCTCCTTTCGCCTTTGTACCATCTCTCTCAGTTTCTGCCTTTCTTCTTGTGTTCTGTCGCAGTCGAGATACACCTTCCTGTATGCCGGCATGTCCCTTAATCGTGCTTTCTCCTGCATGTGTGTGTGTGTGTGTGTGTGTGTGTGTGTGTGTGTGTGTGTGTGTGTGTGTGTGTGTGTGTGTGTGTGTGTGTGTGTGTGTGAGTGTGTGTGTGTGTGTGTGTGTGTTTGGATTAAGTTGGATTATAATATGTAAAAATGATTAAAGTTTAGTGGCTAAGTTAGTTTTTATGAGAAATAGAGAAAATCTGCAGATCATGATAATTCAGATGAATATATTTATTTTCAACATATCTTTTGTAAATGTATAATGAATGTATCTATTATGGTTCTACGAACTGAAGATGTATGTATTATGAATGTATCTTGCGAATGAATGTATTATGAATGTATGTTGTGAATGTATTATGAATGTATCTTGTGAATGTATTATGAATGTATCTTGTGAATGTAGTGTATCGAGTGTATCTTATAACTGTACCATCTATGACTGTATCTTATCAATATAACTATTATGAATGTACCGATTACAACTGTATCTCTTATGATTTTATCTATCATGTCTGTATCTATCATGATTTTATCCATCATGGTTGTATCTATTATAGTTGTATACATCATGATTGTATCTATCATGGTTGAATACATTATGGTTGTATCTATTATGGTTGTATACATCATGATTGTATCTATCATGGTTGAATACATTATGGTTGTATGCGTTATAGTGTATCTATTAAGAATAAGAGAATTTGACCTGCTGGACAACTATAACTAGACATAACTGTCCTATATATTAATAGGGTATACCTTTGATGGAATTCGAGAGTCTTCTTAGTCCCGAAGCCCGGCCCTGCGCCAGGCTTGTCTGGTGCTTGCCTGGTTAACTAGGCTGTTGTTGGCGGTCCGCTGGCCTACGTATCCATCACATCTTTTAAATCGAGTTTGGTCTTAAAAGCAATCAATCGTCCAGCAATTAGAGCAAGCACATTTGCTGCGCTGGTACAGACGGCTGGCCACTGTAGTGCTGACTGTCACTTGTATCTGGCTGAGATGAGAGACAGGAGACAGCACACTTCAGCAGGTAAGTGACTGTCACTTACATCTAAAGAACACGTGCCTTTCATTCTTCTTCTCCCCTCCCCTCTTCTTCTCTTCTTCCTTCTCCTCCTCCTCTTCCTCCTTTTGTCAGTCACCGCTCACCTTCGACAACTTAATATTTGTCACCTACAAAAAAGTACGATAATCTCTGGTAAGAAACGGTCCTTCAGCGAACACCAACTGTGACACTTCCCAATTTATATCACATCCATTATCCTTTAATATCACACGTCTTCCTAACACTAGCACTCACTTTCACAACCCCATATGTAAATACGTATATTAAACAACTTTGTTGATATCACACATTCCTTTCAGTGTCCCAAATTTTCTAGAAAACATTCCATGTCTTTCGTACGTAACCTAAGTTTAGCTGCACTCTCCTAGTAAAATCTCTTTACACTTTTCAAAAATGTCACTTATTAGATAAACTCGCACCACCAGCCAAATTACCCCATGGCCACCCTATCGTGTGCCTTTCCTCTCTCCATTAAACGCAATAATCAACATTCTTTTATCTAACTGCAGCTCTCTTATATGCTTCAGTACGTACACTGGATAAAACCTGACTTTTTACCTTCTTAATTCACTCTGCTCCTCTACAATCGTACTTTTTGTCTTTCCCATTGTTTTTCCGATCAAACTTCTATAGGAAACTTCAACATGGATATTCATCAGAAGTGTTCCCCTTTATTTCTTACGTTTTCCCTCATTCTTATATAAATTAACAACGAATTCTCTTCACCAATCCTCTGGTACCTACACTCCTTTCATACATGCATTAAATATATACACCAACTATTCCAAAACTTTATTTGGCCACCAACTTTTCCCGACTAAAAGATTCCGTTCCTCTCTGTCCATTTCATGAAGTCTATGCCTCTGTTTCATCGTCTACATTAAATTCAAATATTCTCTCAATCTGTTTATCTCTACTTACTTCTCCAACAATTCACAACTTTCACTCTTTTCTGACAAGTTATTTGATCCAAAGGCTTTCTCACCTTATTTGTCTCTATCCAAAACTTTTTTCTCAGCACTATTTACTGATATTAAGTTTCTTACCCTCACTTTCTGGCCACGTACTCTTACTTCCCATATATCACTTATACAGTATAAAAAATCAGTGTTTTTTCCTTTTCTGTTATTTTAAAATCATTTCAACACTCGTGTGGAAAGAGACACGTCGTCCATAAAGCAATGTCATTTATTAATAAATGTTCTGTAACTTCCTTTTTTCTCTCTCTCTCTCTCTTGCCGACCCACTTCTCTTGTCGTCTCTTCTTTTCCTCGCTCACTTGTAGCTTCGTGTGTAAGTTACTCGTAATATGTTATAGCTATACATTATGTGTCGTCTTACACGTCAGGTAGGTAACATTATGTGTCGTCTTACACGTCAGGTAGGTAACATTATGTGTCGTCTTACACGTCAGGTAGGTAACATTATGTGTCGTCTTACACGTCAGGTAGGTAACATTATACATGTTGAACATTAAAATGGTATAAAATACCGACAGGTTGTTAGGTAAGACACATATGCAACAGTTAGGTATCTTTATTTCGAAACGTTTCGCCTACACAGTAGGCTTCTTCAGTCGAGTACAGAAAAGTTGATAGAAGCAGAAGAGACTTGAAGACGATATAATCAGTCCATCACCCTTAAGGTTTTGAGGTGGTCAGTCCCTCAGTCTGGAAAAGAGCATTGTTCCATAGTTGTTTCAAACTATGGAACAATGCCCTTCTCCAGACTGAGGGACTGACCACCTCAAAACCTTAAGGGTGATGGACTGATTACATCGTCTTCAAGTCTCTTCTGCTTCTATCAACTTTTCTGTACTCGACTGAAGAATCCTACTGTGTAGGCGAAACGTTTCGAAATAAAGATACCTAACTGTTGCATATGTGTCTTACCTAACAACATTATACATGCACAAGAATCCCATCAGTCATTGTTCCTTGTTGTAACCAGACTCCTCGACCCTCAACCTTGTGATCACACCAGCACTTACCAGCATCACACCAGCACTTACCATCAGCACTTACCATCATCACACCAGCACTTACCATCATCACACCAGCACTTACCAGCATCACACCAGAACTTACCATCATCACACCAGCACTTACCATCATCACACCAGCACTTACCATCATCACACCAGCACTTACCATCAGCACACCAGCACTTACCATCATCACACCAGCACTTACCATCAGCACACCAGCACTTACCATCATCACACCAGCACTTACCATCAGCACACCAGCACTTACCATCATCACACCAGCACTTACCATCATCACACCAGCACTTACCATCATCACACCAGCACTTACCATCATCACACCAGCACTTACCATCATCACACCAGCACTTACCATCACACCAGCACTTACCATCAGCACACCAGCACTTACCATCATCACACCAGCACTTACCATCATCACACCAGCACTTACCATCATCACACCAGCACTTACCATCAGCACACCAGCACTTACCATCAGCACACCAGCACTTACCATCATCACACCAGCACTTACCATCATCACACCAGCACTTACCATCATCACACCAGCACTTATCATCAGCACACCAGCACTTACCATCATCACACCAGCACTTACCATCAGCACACCAGCACTTACCATCATCACACCAGCACTTACCATCAGCACACAAGCACTTACCATCATCACACCAGCACTTACCATCATCACACCAGCACTTACCATCAGCACACCAGCACTTACCATCATCACACCAGCACTTACCATCATCACACCAGCACTTACCATCATCACACCAGCACTTACCATCATCACACCAGCACTTACCATCAGCACACCAGCACTTACCATCAGCACACCAGCACTTACCATCATCACACCAGCACTTACCATCATCACACCAGCACTTACAATCAGCACACCAGCACTTACCATCATCACACCAGCACTTACCATCATCACACCAGCACTTACCATCATCACACCAGCACTTACTTACAGCATCATCAGCACACCAGCACTTACCATCAGCACACCAGCACTTACCATCATCACACCAGCACTTACCATCATCACACCAGCACTTACCATCAGCACACCAGCACTTACCATCAGCACTTACCATCATCACACCAGCACTTAACATCATCACACCAGCACTTACCATCAGCACACCAGCACTTACCATCATCACACCAGCACTTATCATCAGCACACCAGCACTTACCATCAGCACACCAGCACTTACCATCAGCACACCAGCACTTACCATCATCACACCAGCACTTACCATCATCACACCAGCACTTACCATCAGCACACCAGCACTTACCATCAGCACACCAGCACTTACCATCATCACACCAGCACTTACCATCATCACACCAGCACTTACCATCAGCACACCAGCACTTACCATCAGCACACCAGCACTTACCATCATCACACCAGCACTTACCATCATCACACCAGCACTTACCATCAGCACACCAGCACTTACCATCAGCACTTACCATCATCACACCAGCACTTAACATCATCACACCAGCACTTACCATCAGCACACCAGCACTTACCATCATCACACCAGCACTTACCATCATCACACCAGCACTTACCATCATCACACCAGCACTTACCATCATCACACCAGCACTTACCATCAGCACACCAGCACTTACCATCATCACACCAGCACTTACCATCAGCACACCAGCACTTACCATCATCACACCAGCACTTACCATCAGCACACCAGCACTTACCATCATCACACCAGCACTTACCATCATCACACCAGCACTTACCATCAGCACACCAGCACTTAACATCAGCACACCAGCACTTAACAGCATCACACCAGCACTTATTATCACACCAGCACTTACCAGCATCACACCAGCACTTACCATCATCATTCCAGCACTTACCAGCATCACACCAGCATCATTCCAGCACTTACCATCATCATTCCAGCACTTGCCAGCATCACACCAACACTTACCAGCATCACACCAGCACTTACCAGCACTTACCAGCATCATTCCAGCACTTACCATCATCATTCCAGCACTTACCAGCATCATTCCAGCACTTACCATCATCATTCCAGCACTTACCAGCATCACACCAGCAGTTACCAGCATCACACCAGCACTTACCATCATCATACCAGCACTTACCGCATCATTCCAGCACTTACCATCATCATTCCAGCACTTACCAGCATCACACCAGCACTTACCATCATCATACCAGCACTTACCAGCTTCATTCCAGCACTTACCACCATCATTCCAGCACTTACCACCATCATTCCAGCACTTACCATCATCATTCCAGCACTTACCAGCATCACACCAGCACTTACCATCATCATACCAGCACTTACCAGCTTCATTCCAGCACTTACCACCATCATTCCAGCACTTACCACCATCATTCCAGCACTTACCACCATCATTCCAGCACTTACCACCATCATTCCAGCACTTACCAGCATCACGCCAGCACTTACCAGCATCACAGCGCCCTCTTCCTCCTTAAGGGGTTTCAATCTCCTGTATCATTAATGTATCCATGGTTATAAATGACCATAATTTTTAAAGGGGTGGACCGGTAAGCCAGCGGAAGGCCTCGGTCAGATGACCAAAACCTCCAAAGGCGGGTCATCATCTGACTAAGACCCGCGTCAGGAAACACTTGTCCTGTTTCCTGACGAACCTTACCTAAAACCTAACCTAATGGTTTTAGGTTTGATAAGGACCTGCACTGCATGGGCCAGTCGGCCTGCTGCAGTGTTCCTCCTTTCTTATGGTCTTAAACTATTACGGATAGGGAATGAGTGGTACTCAGGTTTGATCCAAGCAAGAGGTGGGTAGCTTCAATACCCTGGATCAAGAACTTCTACCAGTGTCAAGAAACCTCCCACCTCTTAAAGAGGTATCACTCGTATGTAATTTCCAAAATAAGGAAGCTTCCTTAAAATAATTATCAGTAATTTACAAGGAACTTCACAAGGAACTTCACAAAGAACTTCACAAGGAACTTTACAAGGATTTTAACAAAAAACTTCACAAAGAATTTTACAAGGAACTTCACAAACATCTTCCAAAGAAACTTTAAATGGAAATCCATAAGGAAATTTACAAGGAACTTCACAAAATTACACATTTTGATGTGTAAGTTTGTCGACATATTAGTGTAGTAAGGTAACAACTTTGCTCAGATTTACGCTACACTAAACTTCTTATTTTACCTAAACCATCTAAGAATTTACATAACTTTCGTTGACTGGTTTCTTAAGAGAGAGGGAGGGGAGAGGGAGGTGATGAAGCCAGGGGAGGGAGGTAGGTGATGAAGCCAGGGGAGGGAGGTAGGTGATGAAGCCAGGGGAGGGAGGTAGGTGATGAAGCCAGGGGAGGGAGGGAGGTGATGAAGCCAGGGGAGGGAGGGGAGGTGATGAAGCCAGGGGAGGGAGGGGAGGTGATGAAGCCAGGGGAGGGAGGGGAGGTGATGAAGCCAGGGGAGGGAGGGGAGGTGATGAAGCCAGGGGAGGGAGGTAGGTGATGAAGCCAGGGGAGGGAGGTAGGTGATGAAGCCAGGGGAGGGAGGGGAGGTGATGAAGCCAGGGGAGGGAGGTAGGTGATGAAGCCAGGGGAGGGAGGGAGGGTGATGAAGCCAGGGGAGGGAGGGAGGTGATGAAGCCAGGGGAGGGAGGGAGGTGATGAAGCCAGGGGAGGGAGGTAGGTGATGAAGCCAGGGGAGGGAGGTAGGTGATGAAGCCAGGGGAGGGAGGTAGGTGATGAAGCCAGGGGAGGGAGGTAGGTGATGATGCCAGGGGTGGGTGGTAGGTGATGAAGCCAGGGGAGGGAGGTAGGTGATGAAGCCAGGGGAGGGAGGTAGGTGATGAAGCGAGGGGAGGGAGGGAGGTGATGAAGCCAGGGGAGGGAGGGAGGTGATGAAGCCAGGGGAGGGAGGTGATGAAGCCAGGGGAGGGAGGGAGGTGATGAAGCCAGGGGAGGGAGGGAGGTGATGAAGCCAGGGGAGGGAGGGAGGTGATGAAGCCAGGGGAGGGAGGGGAGGTGATGAAGCCAGGGGAGGGAGAGGAGGTGATGAAGCCAGGGGAGGGAGGGAGGTGATGAAGCCTGGGGAGGGAGGGAGGTGATGAAGCCAGGGGAGGGAGGTAGGTGATGAAGCCAGGGGAGGGAGGGAGGTGATGAAGCCAGGGGAGGGAGGGAGGTGATGAAGCCAGGGGAGGGAGGGAGGTGATGAAGCCAGGGGAGGGAGGGAGGTGATGAAGCCAGGGGAGGGAGGGAGGTGATGAAGCCAGGGGAGGGAGGTAGGTGATGAAGCCAGGGGAGGGAGGGTGATGAAGCCAGGGGAGGGAGGTAGGTGATGAAGCCAGGGGAGGGAGGGAGGTGATGAAGCCAGGGGAGGGAGGGAGGTGATGAAGCCAGGGGAGGGAGGTAGGTGATGAAGCCAGGGGAGGGAGGGAGGTGATGAAGCCAGGGGAGGGAGGGAGGTGATGAAGCCAGGGGAGGGAGGTAGGTGATGAAGCCAGGGGAGGGAGGTAGGTGATGAAGCCAGGGGCGGGAGGGAGGTGATGAAGCCAGGGGAGGGAGGGGGGGTGAGGAAGCCAGGGGAGGGAGGGGAGGTGATGAAGCCAGGGGAGGGAGGGGAGGTGATGAAGCCAGGGGAGGGAGGGAGGTGATGAAGCCAGGGGAGGGAGGTAGGTGATGAAGCCAGGGGAGGGAGGGAGGTGATGAAGCCAGGGGAGGGAGGGAGGTGATGAAGCCAGGGGAGGGAGGGAGGTGATGAAGCCAGGGGAGGGAGGGGAGGTGATGAAGCCAGGGGAGGGAGGGAGGTGATGAAGCCAGGGGAGGGAGGGTGATGAAGCCAGGGGAGGGAGGGAGGTGATGAAGCCAGGGGAGGGAGGGAGGTGATGAAGCCAGGGGAGGGAGGGGAGGTGATGAAGCCAGGGGAGGGAGGGAGGTGATGAAGCCAGGGGAGGGAGGTAGGTGATGAAGCCAGGGGAGGGAGGGTGATGAAGCCAGGGGAGGGAGGGAGGTGATGAAGCCAGGGGAGGGAGGGGAGGTGAAGAAGCCAGGGGAGGGAGGGGAGGTGATGAAGCCAGGGGAGGGAGGGAGGTGATGAAGCCAGGGGAGGGAGGTAGGTGATGAAGCCAGGGGAGGGAGGGTGATGAAGCCAGGGGAGGGAGGGAGGTGATGAAGCCAGGGGAGGGAGGTAGGTGATGAAGCCAGGGGAGGGAGGGTGATGAAGCCAGGGGAGGGAGGGAGGTGATGAAGCCAGGGGAGGGAGGGGAGGTGATGAAGCCAGGGGAGGGAGGGGAGGTGATGAAGCCAGGGGAGGGAGGGAGGTGATGAAGCCAGGGGAGGGAGGTAGGTGATGAAGCCAGGGGAGGGAGGGTGATGAAGCCAGGGGAGGGAGGGAGGTGATGAAGCCAGGGGAGGGAGGTTGGTGATGAAGCCAGGGGAGGGAGGTAGGTGATGAAGCCAGGGGAGGGAGGTAGGTGATGAAGCCAGGGGAGGGAGGTAGGTGATGAAGCCAGGGGAGGGAGGGAGGTGATGAAGCCAGGGGAGGGAGGGAGGTGATGAACCCAGGGGAGGGAGGGAGGTGATGAAGCCAGGGGAGGGAGGGAGGTGATGAACCCAGGGGAGGGAGGGAGGTGATGAAGCCAGGGGAGGGAGGGGAGGTGATGAAGCCAGGGGAGGGAGAGGAGGTGATGAAGCCAGGGGAGGGAGGGAGGTGATGAAGCCAGGGGAGGGAGGGAGGTGATGAAGCCAGGGGAGGGAGGTAGGTGATGAAGCCAGGGGAGGGAGGGAGGTGATGAAGCCAGGGGAGGGAGGGAGGTGATGAAGCCAGGGGAGGGAGGGAGGTGATGAAGCCAGGGGAGGGAGGGAGGTGATGAAGCCAGGGGAGGGAGGGAGGTGATGAAGCCAGGGGAGGGAGGTAGGTGATGAAGCCAGGGGAGGGAGGGTGATGAAGCCAGGGGAGGGAGGTAGGTGATGAAGCCAGGGGAGGGAGGGAGGTGATGAAGCCAGGGGAGGGAGGGAGGTGATGAAGCCAGGGGAGGGAGGTAGGTGATGAAGCCAGGGGAGGGAGGGAGGTGATGAAGCCAGGGGAGGGAGGGAGGTGATGAAGCCAGGGGAGGGAGGTAGGTGATGAAGCCAGGGGAGGGAGGTAGGTGATGAAGCCAGGGGAGGGAGGGAGGTGATGAAGCCAGGGGAGGGAGGGGAGGTGATGAAGCCAGGGGAGGGAGGGGAGGTGATGAAGCCAGGGGAGGGAGGGGAGGTGATGAAGCCAGGGGAGGGAGGGAGGGTGATGAAGCCAGGGGAGGGAGGGAGGTGATGAAGCCAGGGGAGGGAGGGAGGTGATGAAGCCAGGGGAGGGAGGGAGGTGATGAAGCCAGGGGAGGGAGGGAGGTGATGAAGTCAGGGGAGGGAGGGGAGGTGATGAAGCCAGGGGAGGGAGGGAGGTGATGAAGCCAGGGGAGGGAGGGTGATGAAGCCAGGGGAGGGAGGGAGGTGATGAAGCCAGGGGAGGGAGGGAGGTGATGAAGCCAGGGGAGGGAGGGGAGGTGATGAAGCCAGGGGAGGGAGGGAGGTGATGAAGCCAGGGGAGGGAGGGAGGTGATGAAGCCAGGGGAGGGAGGGTGATGAAGCCAGGGGAGGGAGGGAGGTGATGAAGCCAGGGGAGGGAGGGTGATGAAGCCAGGGGAGGGAGGGAGGTGATGAAGCCAGGGGAGGGAGGGTGATGAAGCCAGGGGAGGGAGGGAGGTGATGAAGCCAGGGGAGGGAGGGGAGGTGATGAAGCCAGGGGAGGGAGGGGAGGTGATGAAGCCAGGGGAGGGAGGGAGGTGATGAAGCCAGGGGAGGGAGGTAGGTGATGAAGCCAGGGGAGGGAGGGTGATGAAGCCAGGGGAGGGAGGGAGGTGATGAAGCCAGGGGAGGGAGGTAGGTGATGAAGCCAGGGGAGGGAGGGTGATGAAGCCAGGGGTGGGAGGGAGGTGATGAAGCCAGGGGAGGGAGGGGAGGTGATGAAGCCAGGGGAGGGAGGGGAGGTGATGAAGCCAGGGGAGGGAGGGAGGTGATGAAGCCAGGGGAGGGTGGTAGGTGATGAAGCCAGGGGAGGGAGGGTGATGAAGCCAGGGGAGGGTGGGAGGTGATGAAGCCAGGGGAGGGATGTAGGTGATGAAGCCAGGGGAGGGAGGGTGATGAAGCCAGGGGAGGGAGGGAGGTGATGAAGCCAGGGGAGGGAGGGGAGGTGATGACGCCAGGGGAGGGAGGGAGGTGATGAAGCCAGGGGAGGGAGGGAGGTGATGAAGCCAGGGGAGGGAGGGAGGTGATGAAGCCAGGGGAGGGAGGTAGGTGATGACGCCAGGGGAGGGAGGGTGATGAAGCCAGGGGAGGGAGGGAGGTGATGAAGCCAGGGGAGGGAGGGAGGTGATGAAGCCAGGGGAGGGAGGTAGGTGATGAAGCCAGGGGAGGGAGGGAGGTGATGAAGCCAGGGGAGGGAGGGAGGTGATGAAGCCAGTGGAGGGAGGGAGGTGATGAAGCCAGGGGAGGGAGGGAGGTGATGAAGCCAGGGGAGGGAGGGGAGGTGATGAAGCCAGGGGAGGGAGGGAGGTGATGAAGCCAGGGGAGGGAGGTAGGTGATGAAGCCAGGGGAGGGAGGGTGATGAAGCCAGGGGAGGGAGGGAGGTGATGAAGCCTGGGGTGGTAGGGAGGTGATGAAGCCAGGGGAGGGAGGTAGGTGATGAAGCCAGGGGAGGGAGGGAGGTGATGAAGCCAGGGGAGGGAGGGAGGTGATGAAGCCAGGGGAGGGAGGGAGGTGATGAAGCCAGTGGAGGGAGGGAGGTGATGAAGCCAGGGGAGGGAGGGGAGGTGATGAAGCCAGGGGAGGGAGGGAGGTGATGAAGCCAGGGGAGGGAGGTAGGTGAAGCCAGGGGAGGGAGGGTGATGAAGCCAGGGGAGGGAGGGGAGGTGATGAAGCCAGGGGAGGGAGGGAGGTGATGAAGCCAGGGGAGGGAGGTAGGTGATGAAGCCAGGGGAGGGAGGTAGGTGATGAAGCCAGGGGAGGGAGGGAGGTGATGAAGCCAGGGGAGGGAGGTAGGTGATGAAGCCAGGGGAGGGAGGGGAGGTGATGAAGCCAGGGGAGGGAGGGAGGTGATGAAGCCAGGGGAGGGAGGTAGGTGATGAAGCCAGGGGAGGGAGGGTGATGAAGCCAGGGGAGGGAGGGAGGTGATGAAGCCAGGGGAGGGAGGTAGGTGATGAAGCCAGGGGAGGGAGGGTGATGAAGCCAGGGGAGGGAGGGGAGGTGATGAAGCCAGGGGAGCGAGGGAGGTGATGAAGCCAGGGGAGGGAGGGAGGTGATGAAGCCAGGGGAGGGAGGGAGGTGATGAAGCCAGGGGAAGGAGGGAGGTGATGAAGCCAGGGGAGGGAGGGAGGTGATGAAGCCAGGGGAGGGAGGGGAGGTGATGAAGCCAGGGGAGGGAGGGAGGTGATGAAGCCAGGGGAGGGAGGGGAGGTGATGAAGCCAGGGGAGGGAGGTAGGTGATGAAGCCAGGGGAGGGAGGGGAGGTGATGAAGCCAGGGGAGGGAGGGTAATGAAGCCAGGGGAGGGAGGTAGGTGATGAAGCCAGGGGAGGGAGGGGAGGTGATGAAGCCAGGGGAGGGAGGTAGGTGATGAAGCCAGGGGAGGGAGGGTGATGAAGCCAGGGGAGGGAGGTAGGTGATGAAGCCAGGGGAGGGAGGGTGATGAAGCCAGGGGAGGGAGGGAGGTGATGAAGCCAGGGGAGGGAGGGGAGGTGATGAAGCCAGGGGAGGGAGGGAGGTGATGAAGCCAGGGGAGGGAGGGTGATGAAGCCAGGGGAGGGAGGTAGGTGATGAAGCCAGGGGAGGGAGGGAGGTGATGAAGCCAGGGGAGGGAGGGAGGTGATGAAGCCAGGGGAGGGAGGGAGGTGATGAAGCCAGGGGAGGGAGGGAGGTGATGAAGCCAGGGGAGGGAGGGGAGGTGATGAAGCCAGGGGAGGGAGGGAGGTGATGAAGCCAGGGGAGGGAGGTAGGTGATGAAGCCAGGGGAGGGAGGGTGATGAAGCCAGGGGAGGGAGGGAGGTGATGAAGCCAGGGGAGGGAGGGAGGTGATGAAGCCAGGGGAGGGAGGTAGGTGATGAAGCCAGGGGAGGGAGGGAGGTGATGAAGCCAGGGGAGGGAGGGAGGTGATGAAGCCAGGGGAGGGAGGGAGGTGATGAAGCCAGTGGAGGGAGGGAGGTGATGAAGCCAGGGGAGGGAGGGGAGGTGATGAAGCCAGGGGAGGGAGGGAGGTGATGAAGCCAGGGGAGGGAGGTTGGTGATGAAGCCAGGGGAGGGAGGGTGATGAAGCCAGGGGAGGGAGGGGAGGTGATGAAGCCAGGGGAGGGAGGGAGGTGATGAAGCCAGGGGAGGGAGGTAGGTGATGAAGCCAGTGGAGGGAGGTAGGTGATGAAGCCTGGGGAGGGAGGGAGGTGATGAAGCCAGGGGAGGGAGGTAGGTGATGAAGCCAGGGGAGGGAGGGGAGGTGATGAAGCCAGGGGAGGGAGGGAGGTGATGAAGCCAGGGGAGGGAGGTAGGTGATGAAGCCAGGGGAGGGAGGGTGATGAAGCCAGGGGAGGGAGGGAGGTGATGAAGCCAGGGGAGGGAGGTAGGTGATGAAGCCAGGGGAGGGAGGGTGATGAAGCCAGGGGAGGGAGGGGAGGTGATGAAGCCAGGGGAGGGAGGGAGGTGATGAAGCCAGGGGAGGGAGGGAGGTGATGAAGCCAGGGGAGGGAGGGAGGTGATGAAGCCAGGGGAGGGAGGGAGGTGATGAAGCCAGGGGAGGGAGGGAGGTGATGAAGCCAGGGGAGGGTGGGGAGGTGATGAAGCCTGGGGAGGGAGGGAGGTGATGAAGCCAGGGGAGGGAGGGGAGGTGATGAAGCCAGGGGAGGGAGGTAGGTGATGAAGCCAGGGGAGGGAGGGGAGGTGATGAAGCCAGGGGAGGGAGGGTGATGAAGCCAGGGGAGGGAGGTAGGTGATGAAGCCAGGGGAGGGAGGGGAGGTGATGAAGCCAGGGGAGGGAGGTAGGTGATGAAGCCAGGGGAGGGAGGGTGATGAAGCCAGGGGAGGGAGGTAGGTGATGAAGCCAGGGGAGGGAGGGTGATGAAGCCAGGGGAGGGAGGGAGGTGATGAAGCCAGGGGAGGGAGGGGAGGTGATGAAGCCAGGGGAGGGAGGGAGGTGATGAAGCCAGGGGAGGGAGGGTGATGAAGCCAGGGGAGGGAGGTAGGTGATGAAGCCAGGGGAGGGAGGGTGATGAAGCCAGGGGAGGGAGGGAGGTGATGAAGCCAGGGGAGGGAGGGGAGGTGATGAAGCCAGGGGAGGGAGGAGGGAGGTCTATAAGCTGCCCAACATATTAAATTCACGTTAAAGCGATAAACCCACAGGAGTCATACAACGTGTGAGGAATGGAAGCTCATCAGTTTTGATCCAAAGAAATTAACATAAATTCCCCTGGATCAAGAGCCCATCTCCGTCATAATAACATTCAAGGTTAGGTTAGGTTAGGTTAGGTTAGGTTAGATTAGGTTAGGTTAGGTTAGGTAAGGTTAGTTAAGGTTAGGTAAGGTTTGATTAGGTTATGTAAGGTTAGGTTAGATTAAATTAGGTTAGGTTAGGTTAGGTTAGGCAAGGTTAGGTAAGGTTAGTTAAGGTTAGGTTAGGTAAGGTTAGGTTAAGTAAGGTTAGGTTAAGTAAGGTTAGGTTAAGTAAGGTTAGGTTAAGTAAGGTTAGGTTAAGTAAGGTTAGGTTAAGTAAGGTTAGGTTAAGTAAGGTTAGGTTAGGTTAGGTTAGGTAAGGTTAGGTTAGGTAAGGTAAGGTAAGGTTAGGTTAGGTTAGGTTAGGTTAGGTTAGGTTAGGTAAGGTTTGTCAGGAATCAAGACAAGTGTTTCCTGATGCGGGTTTTAGTCACATGAGGACCCGCAGCTGGAGCTTTTCCAATATGAAAAGTAGTACAATGCATAAGACCGACCATCAGTGCAAGACACAGTAGAACTGGTGATCAACAGCAGACGGAGGATCGAGTCTTAACCCATTGCAAGTTAAAGTGTTATATAAAATCAAATGGTCAGGAGCACAGGCAAGGCAGGCGACTCCGGAGACTGAAATTAATGACTCTTGAGAGGAGAAAACATCTGTCAAGCAGCAACAATAACATTGTCAACCTACGTGATAGAGGATCAGTCATTCGAGACATTAATCATTCCCAAGCCTGGTGTATAACACTGACCACACTTTATTATACAACGTTTCGCCACAAGATGGCTTTATTAAGGCCTTTATCAGTCAATTATCAAATACTTGATAAGGCCAATATGTGGTGAATCCTTAAGATAAAGTTTCTGGGCGCGATGTCTTACTATACTGTCAATGATTTGTTATTTTTCGACAGCCTGGTGTGTCTGGTAGCTAGTGAAAGCTGACAGCCTGGTGTGTCTGGTAGCTAGTGAAAGCTGACAGCCTGATGTGTCTGGTAGCTAGTGAAAGCTGACAGCCTGGTGTGTCTGGTAGCTAGTGAAAGCTGACAGCCTGGTGTGTCTGGTAGCTAGTGAAAGCTGACAGCCTGGTGTGTCTGGTAGCTAGTGAAAGCTGACAGCCTGATGTGTCTGGTAGCTAGTGAAAGCTGACAGCCTGGTGTGTCTGGTAGCTAGTGAAAGCTGACAGCCTGATGTGTCTGGTAGCTAGTGAAAGCTGACAGGCTGGTGTGTCTGGTAGCTAGTGAAAGCTGACAGCCTGATGTGTCTGGTAGCTAGTGAAAGCTGACAGCCTGGTGTGTCTGGTAGCTAGTGAAAGCTGACAGCCTGATGTGTCTGGTAGCTAGTGAAAGCTGACAGCCTGGTGTGTCTGGTAGCTAGTGAAAGCTGACAGCCTGATGTGTCTGGTAGCTAGTGAAAGCTGACAGCCTGGTGTGTCTGGTAGCTAGAGAAAGCTGACAGCCTGGTGTGTCTGGTAGCTAGCGAAAGCTGACAGCCTGGTGTGTCTGGTAGCTAGTGAAAGCTAACAGCCTGGTGTGTCTGGTAGCTAGTGAAAGCTGACAGCCTGGTGTGTCTGGTAGCTAGTGAAAGCTGACAGCCTGGTGTGTCTGGTAGCTAGTGAAAGCTGACAGCCTGGTGTGTCTGGTAGCTAGCGAAAGCTGACAGCCTGGTGTGTCTGGTAGCTAGCGAAAGCTGACAGCCTGGTGTGTCTGGTAGCTAGTGAAAGCTGACAGCCTGGTGTGTCTGGTAACTAGTGAAAGCTCACAGCCTGGTGTGTCTGGTAGCTAGCGAAAGCTGACAGCCTGGTGTGTCTGGTAGCTAGCGAAAGCTGACAGCCTGGTGTGTCTGGTAGCTAGTGAAAGCTGACAGCCTGGTGTGTCTGGTAACTAGTGAAAGCTGACAGCCTGGTGTGTCTGGTAGCTAGTGAAAGCTGACAGCCTAGTGTGTCTGGTAGCTAGTGAAAGCTGACAGCCTGATGTGTCTGGTAGCTGGTGAGAGCTGAGAGCCTGGTGTGTCTGGTAGCTGAAGAGGATGACAGCCTGGTGTGTCTGGTAGCTGGTGAGAGCTGACAGCCTGATGTGTCTGGTAGGTGGTGAAAGCTGTGTGTCTGCTGCCTTGGTCTTGTGTGTCTGCTGCCTTGGGCTGTGTGTCTGCTGCCTTGATCTTGTGTCTGCTGCCTTGGTCTTGTGTGTCTGCTGCCTTGATCTTGTGTG
Source organism: Cherax quadricarinatus (assembly GCF_038502225.1). Lineage (NCBI taxonomy): Eukaryota > Metazoa > Arthropoda > Malacostraca > Decapoda > Parastacidae > Cherax > Cherax quadricarinatus. The sequence goes on from NC_091344.1 coordinate 17,032,678, forward strand.
TCTGCTGCCTTGGTCTTGTGTGTCTGCTGCCTTGATCTTGTGTGTCTGCTGCCTTGATCATGTGTGTCTGCTGCCTTGGTCTTATGTGTCTGCTGCCTTGGGCTGTGTGTCTGCTGTCTTGATCTTGTGTGTCTGCTGCCTTGGTCTTGTGTGTCTGCTGCCTTGATCTTGTGTGTCAGCTGCCTTGATCTTGTGTGTCTGCTGCCTTGATCTTGTGTGTCTGCTGCCTTGGTCTTGTGTGTCTGCTGCCTTGGTCTTGTGTGTCTGCTGCCTTGGTTTTGTGTGTCTGCTGCCTTGGTCTTGTGTGTCTGCTGCCTTGGTCTTGTGTGTCTGCTGCCTTGGTCTTGTGTGTCTGCTGCCTTGGTCTTGTGTGTCTGCTGCCTTGGTCTTGTGTGTCTGCTGCCTTGGTCTTGTGTGTCTGCTGCCTTGGTCTTGTGTCTGCTGCCTTGTCTTGTGTGTCTGCTGCCTTGGTCTGTGTCTGTTGCCTTGATCTTGTGTGCTTGCTGCCTTGAACTTGTCTGTCTGCTGCCTTGGTTTTGTGTGTGTCTGCTGCCTTGGTTTTGTGTGTGTCTGCTGCCTTGGTCTTGTGTGTCTGCTGCCTTGATCTTGTGTGTCTGCTGCCTTGGTCTGGTCTGCTGCCTTAGTCTTGTGTGTCTGCTGCCTTGGTCTTGTGTGTCTGCTGCCTTGATCTTGTGTGTCTGCTGCCTTGGTCTTGTGTGTCTGCTGCCTTGATCTTGTGTGTCAGCTGCCTTGATCTTGTGTGTCTGCTGCCTTGATCTTGTGTGTCTGCTGCCTTGGTCTTGTGTGAATGCTGCCTTGGTCTTGTGTGTCTGCTGCCTTGGTCTTGTGTGTCTGCTGCCTTGGTCTTGTGTGAATGCTGCCTTGGTCTTGTGTGAATGCTGCCTTGGTCTTGTGTGTTTGCTGCCTTGGTCTTGTGTGTCTACTGCCTTGCTGCGTGTGTCTGCTGCCTTGATCTTATGTCTGCTGTCTTGGTCCGTGTGTCTGCTGCCTTGGTCCGTGTGTCTGCTGCCTTGGTCTTGTGTGTCTGCTGCCTTGGTCTTGTGTGTCTGCTGCCTTGGTCTTGTGTGTCTGCTGCCTTGGTCTTGTGTGAATGCTGCCTTGGTCTTGTGTGTCTGCTGCCTTGGTCTTGTGTGTCTGCTGCCTTGGTCTTGTGTGTTTGCTGCCTTGGTTTTGTGTGTCTGCTGCCTTGGTGTTGTGTGAATGCTGCCTTGGTGTTGTGTGTCTGCTGCCTTGGTCTTGTGTGTCTGCTGCCTTGGTCTTGTGTGTTTGCTGCCTTGGTTTTGTGTGTCTACTGCCTTGGTCTTGTGTGTCTGTTGCCTTGGTCTTGTGTGTCTGCTGCCTTGGTCTTGTGTGTCTGCTGCCTTGGTCCGTGTGTCTGCTGCCTTGGTCTTGTGTGTCTGCTGCCTTGGTCTTGTGTGTCTGCTGCCTTGGTCTTGTGTGAATGCTGCCTTGGTCTTGTGTGTCTGCTGCCTTGGTCTTGTGTGTCTGCTGCCTTGGTCTTGTGTGAATGCTGCCTTGGTCTTGTGTGTCTGCTGCCTTGGTCTTGTGTGTTTGCTGCCTTGGTTTTGTGTGTCTGCTGCCTTGCTTTTGTGTGTCTGCTGCCTTGGTCTTGTGTGAATGCTGCCTTGGTCTTGTGTGAATGCTGCCTTGGTCTTGTGTGTTTGCTGCCTTGGTCTTGTGTGTCTGCTGCCTTGCTCCGTGTGTCTGCTGCCTTGATCCTGTGTCTGCTGTCTTGGTCCGTGTGTCTGCTGTCTTGGTCCGTGTGTCTGCTGCCTTGGTCCGTGTGTCTGCTGCCTTGGTCTTGTGTGTCTGCTGCCTTGGTCTTGTGTGTTTGCTGCCTTGGTTTTGTGTGTCTGCTGCCTTGGTTTTGTGTGTCTACTACCTTGGTCTTGTGTGTCTGCTGCCTTGGTCTTGTGTGTCTGCTGCCTTGGTCTTGTGTGTTTGCTGCCTTGGTCTTGTGTGTCTACTGCCTTGCTCCGTGTGTCTGCTGCCTTGATCCTGTGTCTGCTGTCTTGGTCCGTGTGTCTGCTGTCTTGGTCCGTGTGTCTGCTGCCTTGGTCCGTGTGTCTGCTGCCTTGGTCTTGTGTGTCTGCTGCCTTGGTCTTGTGTGTCTACTGCCTTGCTCCGTGTGTCTGCTGCCTTGATCTTGTGTCTGCTGTCTTGGTCCGTGTGTCTGCTGTCTTGGTCCGTGTGTCTGCTGCCTTGGTCCGTGTGTCTGCTGCCTTGGTCTTGTGTGTCTGCTGCCTTGGTCTTGTGTGTCTACTGCCTTGCTCCGTGTGTCTGCTGCCTTGATCTTGTGTCTGCTGTCTTGGTCCGTGTGTCTGCTGTCTTGGTCCGTGTGTCTGCTGTCTTGGTCCGTGTGTCTGCTGTCTTGGTCCGTGTGTCTGCTGCCTTGGTCCGTGTGTCTGCTGCCTTGGTCTTGTGTGTCTGCTGCCTTGGTCTTGTGTGTCTACTGCCTTGCTCCGTGTGTCTGCTGCCTTGGTCTTGTGTCTGCTGTCTTGGTCTTGTGTGTCTGCTGCCTTGGTCTTGTGTGTCTACTGCCTTGCTCCGTGTGTCTGCTGCCTTGGTCTTGTGTCTGCTGTCTTTGTCTTGTGTGTCTGCTGCCTTGGTCTTGTGTGTCTGCTGCCTTGGTCTTGTGTGTCTACTGCCTTGCTCCGTGTGTCTGCTGCCTTGGTCTTGTGTCTGCTGTCTTGGTCTTGTGTGTCTGCTGTCTTGGTCTTGTGTGTCTGCTGCCTTGGTCCGTGTGTCTGCTGCCTTGATCTTGTGTCTGCTGCCTTGGTCCGTGTGTCTGCTGCCTTGATCTTGTGTCTGCTGTCTTGGTCTTGTGTGTCTGCTGTCTTGGTCCGTGTGTCTGCTGCCTTGGTCCGTGTGTCTGCTGCCTTGATCTTGTGTCTGCTGTCTTGGTCCGTGTGTCTGCTGTCTTGGTCCGTGTGTCTGCTGCCTTGATCTTGTGTCTGCTGTCTTGGTCCGTGTGTCTGCTGTCTTGGTCCGTGTGTCTGCTGCCTTAGTATTATGTTTCTGCTACATTATTATTATTATTATTATTATTATAAAATAATAAGACATTATAATCAGAAAAAGAAACAAAAAAATAAATATCAGCATTAATGATAATTTCATCGCAATAAATAAAATATTCTAGATAATATAAAAATAAAATATTTTAGACAATAAAATAAAAACAGAAAAAGCCCAATACCATACAAATAAAATTATTAGCCTCATAGTAATAAGAAAAAAACGATAATAGTAATTCACAAGTTTGGCTGGTTTAATTGTGAGCGTTAGAGGGGAAGGGAGGGGAGGGGAGGGGAGGGGAGGGGAGGGGAGGGGAGGGGAGGGGAGGGGAGGGGAGGGGAGGGGAGGGGAGGGGAGGGGGGGAAGGGAGGGGAGGGGAGGGGAGGGGAGGGGAGGGGAGGGGAGGGGAGGGGAGGGGAGGGGAGGGGAGGGGAGGGGAGGGGAGAGCAGGGGAGGGGAGGGGAGGGGGTGGGGTGGGGTGGGGTCTAAATCAAAGTAACACCAAACTGACCTCTATCCCCTTGGACAACAGGACGCACAATTGCTTGCACGCAGGCAATAAAAAGCAATTCTACGAGAGCCAGGTGATTTACAAGTGACAGCTACATTACTGCTGCCACGTCATGTATTGCACTTCCTTCCAGTGCACGTTTTAACACTTTAATAAAAATTGCTTTTTTTTTTGCTGCGCTTTCAAGAGCCATTTAAGTTTATCTACTGCACTCCTAAAAGGCTTCAACAACTCTCTAATAATCCTCGTGACTACAAGACTTTAAGCAGCGCTGTATAGCCCTTGTGGCTTAGCGCTTCTTTTTGATTATAATAATAATAATAATACAAGACTTTAATATGGATACCATTAAAAGTAAGTTAGACGGGTATAATTGAGATGAGTTGGTCCTGAGAAGACCCTAGAGGGAGACAAGATATGGTAGTACGGTATGGACGTTATGTACCATAGATATGGTGGTATGGACGTTATGTACCGTAGATATGGTGGTATGGACGTTATGTACCGTAGATATGGTGGTATGGACGTTATGTACCATAGATATGGTGGTATGGACGTTATGTACCATAGATATGGTGGTATGGACGTTATGTACCATAGATATGGTGGTATGGACGTTATGTACCATAGATATGGTGGTATGGACGTTATGTACCGTAGATATGGTGGTATGGACGTTATGTACCGTAGATATGGTGGTACGGACGTTATGTACCGTAGATATGATAGTACGGACGTTATGTACCGTAGATATGGTGGTACGGACGTTATGTACCGTATATATGGTGGTACGGTATGGACGTTATGTACCGTAGATATGGTGGTATGGACGTTTTGTACCGTAGATATGGTGGTATGGATGTTATGTACCGTAGATATGGTGGTATGGACGTTTCGTACCGTAGATATGGTGGTATGGACGTTTTGTACCGTAGATATGGTGGTATGGATGTTATGTACCGTAGATATGGTGGTATTGACGTTATGTACCGTGGATATGGTGGTACTGACGTTATGTACCGTAGATATGGTGGTATGGACGTTATGTACCGTAGATATGGTGGTACTGACGTTATGTACCGTAGATATGGTGGTATGGACGTTATGTACCGTAGATATGGTGGTATGGACGTTATGTACCGTAGATATGGTAGTATGGGCGTTATGTACAGTAGATATGGTGGTACTGACGTTATGTACCGTAGATATGGTGGTATGGACGTTATGTACCGTAGATATGGTAGTACGGACGTTATGTACCGTAGATATGGTAGTACGGACGTTATGTACTGTAGGCATGGTAGTACGGACGTTATGTACTGTATATGGTAGTACGGAGGTTATGTACCGTAGATATGGAAGTACGGACGTTATGTACCGTAGATATGGAAGTACGGACGTTATGTACTGTAGGTATGGTAGTACGGACGTTATGTACTGTAAGTATGGTAGTACGGAGGTTATGTACCGTAGATATGGAAGTACGGACGTTCTGTACCGTAGATATGGAAGTACGGACGTTATGTACCGTAGATATGGTAGTACGGACGTTATGTACTGTAGGCATGGTAGTACGGACGTTATGTACTGTAAGTATGGTAGTACGGAGGTTATGTACAGTAGATATGGCAGTACGTACGTTATGTATCATAGATAAAAACACTTGCACAATTCAAGAATTACCCCCGAGCGGGTAAAAGCTTCTGTAATAAATGCCTTAAGCTGTTCGCATGTGTTTTTTCCATGTCGTAGGACCTGCCTAGCATGGGCCAATAGACTTACTTCACTTGCTCCTCCATGCTTATGTTTTATTTGCTTATTCCAGTATCTCATGCAGGTCTTCACAGCAGTAACAAGATAGTCAACCCACAAACTCTTAAATATATCTCAAAGATGGCCGTAAATTATGGAAATATATATTATTTATGTGAGGCGCTAAATCCTTGTGAGGTGTTTAGTGCAAGGACTGCTAGACGCTTGACGCTTCGTTTCTGACACACAGCCTGGTCTTTGACCAGTCAGACTGTTGGTAAATGCGAGAATAGCTGTGGAACGACAGTTCTGAAGTAACACATTATTAAAATCTATAGGAGACTGTTGGGTATAAGGGACATAAATGACTGCTAAAACGTAAAAATACTGAATATAAGGAATGTCATTTACGCAGTGCATAACAATGTAAGTTTAGAGGAAGGCGCTCCGGCCTCTCGCAGCTGCTACACCATCGTATAGTTTTGGACACTGCGATATTAACAAAATACAGATGTAATACACACAGATTTAAAAAGTGTGATTATGAAGTAATATCACGCATAATGTATGTCAGAACTCTAACTAGAAAAACTGGCCGAGGGAACTTTGGCTTTGCTAACAAATCTAATAGCAGAGAGCCAGATTAAAGGCCTTCACAGTGAAAAGTTGTTATCATAGCATATTACTAGCCCTAAGCCTAGTTCTGTAAAAGAATACAAAATCTGTAAAAGCATACAAAACACAGCCAACCCACTCTATCCATCAAAGGTTAAATGTAAGATGTCTAGAGGAAAACATACTGGAAGATTTTACGTTCATAAACACAATGTTGCTATCTTAACTCAATGTTTTATTTAATTTACAAGCACTAAAACTATTGGTTATATAGCTCTTTAAATATATTCTATTTTAATATTATCAAATTTACATTGTCATTACCAAGTTGTTACTGTCATGCCCAATTAACTCTCATATCTCATAAATCCCTAGGTAGGTTGGTAGACAGCAACCACCCAGGGAGGTACTACCGTCCTGTGGTAGTGGGTTGGTAGACAGCAACCACCCAGGGAGGTACTACCGTCCTGTGGTAGTAGGTTGGTAGACAGCAACCACCCAGGGAGGTACTACCGTCCTGTGGTAGTAGGTTGGTAGACAGTAACCACCCAGGGAGGTACTACCGTCCTGTGGTAGTAGGTTGGTAGACAGCAACCACCCAGGGAGGTACTACCGTCCTGTGGTAGTAGGTTGGTAGACAGCAACCACCCAGGGAGGTACTACCGTCCTGTGGTAGTAGGTTGGTAGACAGCAACCACCCAGGGAGGTACTACCGTCCTGTGGTAGTGGGTTGGTAGACAGCAACCACCCAGGGAGGTACTACCGTCCTGTGGTAGTAGGTTGGTAGACAGCAACCACCCAGGGAGGTACTACCGTCCTGTGGTAGCAACCACCCAGGGAGGTACTACCGTCCTTGTAGTAGGTTGGTAGACAGCAACCACCCAGGGAGGTACTACCGTCCTGTGGTAGTAGGTTGGTAGACAGCAACCACCCAGGGAGGTACTACCGTCCTGTGGTAGTAGGTTGGTAGACAGCAACCACCCAGGGAGGTACTACCGTCCTGTGGTAGTAGGTTGGTAGACAGCAACCACCCAGGGAGGTACTACCGTCCTGTGGTAGTAGGTTGGTAGACAGCAACCACCCAGGGAGGTACTACCGTCCTGTGGTAGTGGGTTGGTAGACAGCAACCACCCAGGGAGGTACTACCGTCCTGTGGTAGTAGGTTGGTAGACAGCAACCACCCAGGGAGGTACTACCGTCCTGTGGTAGTAGGTTGGTAGACAGCAACCACCCAGGGAGGTACTACCGTCCTGTGGTAGTAGGTTGGTAGACAGCAACCACCCAGGGAGGTACTACCGTCCTGTGGTAGTGGGTTGGTAGACAGCAACCACCCAGGGAGGTACTACCGTCCTGTGGTAGTGGGTTGGTAGACAGCAACCACCCAGGGAGGTACTACCGTCCTGTGGTAGTGGGTTGGTAGACAGCAACCACCCAGGGAGGTACTACCGTCCTGTGGTAGTGGGTTGGTAGACAGCAACCACCCAGGGAGGTACTACCGTCCTGTGGTAGTAGGTTGGTAGACAGCAACCACCCAGGGAGGTACTAACGTCCTACCGTCCTGTGGTAGTAGGTTGGTACTACCGTCCTGTAGACAGCAACCACCCAGGGAGGGTAGTGGGTTGGTAGACAGCAACCACCCAGGGAGGTACTACCGTCCTGTGGTAGTGGGTTGGTAGACAGCAACCACCCAGGGAGGTACTACCGTCCTGTGGTAGTGGGTTGGTAGACAGCAACCACCCAGGGAGGTACTACCGTCCTGTGGTAGTGGGTTGGTAGACAGCAACCACCCAGGGAGGTACTACCGTCCTGTGGTAGTGGGTTGGTAGACAGCAACCACCCAGGGAGGTACTACCGTCCTGTGGTAGTGGGTTCGTAGACAGCAAGCACCCAGGGAGGTACTACCGTCCTGTGGTAGTGGGTTTGTAGACAGCAACCACCCAGGGAGGTACCAGGTAGGTACTACAGTCCTGTGGTAGTTGGTTGGTAGACAGCAACCACCCAGGGAGGTACTAGGTAGACAGCAACCACCCAGGGAGGTACTACCGTCCTGTGGTAGTAGGTTGGTAGACAGCAACCACCCAGGGAGGTACTACCGTCCTGTGGTACTGGGTTGGTAGACAGCAACCATCCAGGTAGGTACTACAGTCCTGTGGTAGTAGGTTGGTAGACAGCAACCACCCAGGGAGGTACTACCGTCCTGTGGTAGTGGGTTGGTAGACAGCAACCACCCAGGGAGGTAGTAGGTTGGTAGACAGCAACCACCCAGGGAGGTACTACCGTCCTGTGGTAGTGGGTTGGTAGACAGCAACCACCCAGGGAGGTACTACCGTCCTGTGGTAGTAGGTTGGTAGACAGCAACCACCCAGGGAGGTACTACCGTCCTGTGGTAGTGGGTTGGTAGACAGCAACCATCCAGGTAGGTACCAGGGAGGTACTACCGTCCTGTGGTAGTGGGTTGGTAGACAGCAACCACCCAGGGAGGTACTACCGTCCTGTGGTAGTGGGTTGGTAGACAGCAACCACCCAGGGAGGTACTAACGTCCTGTGGTAGTGGGTTGGTAGACAGCAACCATCCAGGGAGGTACTACCGTCCTGTGGTAGTGGGTTGGTAGACAGCAACCACCCAGGGAGGTACTAACGTCCAGTGGTACTGGGTTGGTAGACACTAACCATCCAGGTAGGTACTACCGTCCTGTGGTATTAGGTTGGTAGACAGCAACCACCCAGGGAGGTACTAACGTCGTGTGGTAGTGGGTTGGTAGATAGTAACCATCCAGGTAGGTACTACCATCCTTCGTGTGGTAGTGGGTTGGTAGATAGTAACCATCCAGGTAGGTACTACCATCCTTCGTATGGTAGTGGGTTGGTAGATAGTAACCATCCAGGTAGGTACTACCATCCTTCGTATGGTAGTGGGTTGGTAGATAGTAACCATCCAGGTAGGTACTACCGTCCTGTGGTAGTAGGTTGGTAGACAGCAACCACCCAGGGAGGTACTACCGTCCTGTGGTAGTAGGTTGGTAGACAGCAAACACCCAGGGAGGTACTACCGTCCTGTGGTAGTAGGTTGGTAGTACTACCGTCCTGTGGTAGTAGGTTGGTAGACAGCAACCATCCAGGGAGGTACTACCGTCCTGTGGTAGTAGGTTGGTAGACAGCAACCACCCAGGGAGGTACTAACGTCCTGTGGTACTGGGTTGGTAGACAGTAACCATCCAGGTAGGTACTACCGTCCTGTGGTAGTAGGTTGGCAGACAGCAACCACCCAGGGAGGTACTACCGTCCTGTGGTAGTGCCAATTGCTTTACATGATGGTAGGATTGCTGGTGTCTTTTTTCTGTCTCATAAACATGCAAGATTTCAAGTACGTCTTGCTACTTCTACTTGCACTTAGGTCACACTACACATGCATGTACAAGCATATATATATATACACACCCCTCTGGGTTTTCTTCTATTTTTCTTGCTAGTTCTTGTTCTTGTAAATTTCTGCTGACTTCCATGGGAAAGTGGAACAGAATTCTTCCCCCGTAAGCTATGCGTGTCATAAGAGGCGACTAAAATGCCGGGAGCAAGAGGCTAGTAACCCCTTCTCCTGTATACATTACTAAATTTAAAAAGAACAAAAAAACTTTCGTTTTTCTTTTTAGGTCACCCTGCCTCGGTAGGACATGACCGGTTTAATGAAAAAGAAAATTTCATAAATCATAACCACCAAGCAAGGAAAACCTCTTCAAAGTAGTAGTTTTCATATTCCACACTCCATATTTTTTTCTGTATTACCGGCCCTAAGTGTCCCAAAGTTTTAACGAAAAGGTAAATATCCCCACCACGCCTAGGGATGCTAGTGGCTTTCTTTTACTTAATATTTTATAATACGTAAACCACACATTGTAAACATTGCAAAGAAATAAACATATTGATTTTGGTTTTGATTTATATTGAAAAAAAGTATTTGATTCCAAGGCAAGCATGCAGTGGGAAGACTGGCGCTCCCTCAGAGAACAGCGCCCTACACCTTGCTACAAACCTCTCAAACCTCATCACCGCATGAAGATAAGGTGTGTCGAGGGAGGAGAGGGAGAAGAAAGGATGTAGAGGAAACTCAAGAATAACCGTAAAGAAAATTACAAGATGAACAATAAGAACCTTCAAAACAAGATATGCCAAGCCAATGGTGATTTTCCTTAACACACTTATACTCTCTCAGACTCCAGTGCTGTGATGTATACTAACAACCTTCATTTAACCCTTAAACTGTCCAAACGTAGATCTACGTTTTTTCAACATTTGGAAGTATGTAAAAAAACGTAGAGCTTCTTTTTATTTTTTACACTTGAAAACGTGTAAAAAAAATTTGATCTACTTTTTTTTGTTATATTTGAAAATATGTAAAAAAAACGTAAATGTACTTTTGGAGCACTACGCGTGTGAACATAGATCAGTTTAAGGGATAAAGCAGACAAAACATCACACTTTAAGAATGTTCAGAGAACTTTCACTTTCCTGGTTAGTTAATTAGCACTTAAATTATTTTGAATCCCAACAATTAAACTAAATTTATTTGAATACAGAAGAGAAAAATGCATTAAAATTTACACCTAGACAATAATGGAGGAATCAGTACAGGATTTATACAATGACATCATTTTCATCAGCGTGGGAGACACGATAGATAAAACACTCTTATTGAAAACCAGGGGTGTAGTAAATACAATAAGAGATAACTCAATAAGCATAAAGGGTACAAAATCTTCGAGAACCTTAACTATCTTTAAGAGGGAACCCGAGATGTTCCTACAATCGGGCTTACCAGGAACTACTGATCAGCCAGACTGTGGTGCCCACGAGCTGTGTGCATTACAGCGAGCAGCAACAGCCTGATGACACAGGCCGCCAACGAGGCGTGAGGGTATCTTCGTAACACATAACAGGTACACAAGTAAAAACCACTTTGTTCTTCCCCGTGTGGTAGGTGAAGGTCCCTGTACACTCTTCCACTCTATCATTGCAATAATGAGTTACAGTAACGACGTAATGAGGAGTTAGACACGTGCAACACCTGGGCATCTTTATTTGAAGACGTTTCGCTAACCAGTGACTTTTTCGACTCAGTACAGAGATGATATACGAAGACATTAAAATATGAGATAATCAGTCCCGCAGTCTTACAGAACCTCGCCTTCCACTGTCTTCTGTGTAAAGTTCTGAAAGGGATTGATTACCTTATCCTTTACTGTCTTCGTATATCGTCTATGAATTGAATTGAAAAAAAGGAAAGACACTGGTTGGCGAAACGTCTTTATATACAGATACCCAAGTGTTGCACCTGTATTTAATTCCACATCTTACTCTTCAAATTCCTATACAAGCTGAAATAAATATGCAACAAAGGACGAACCAGAGCACTAAGACTGATGCAAAATGGCCGCACGGACGACGAGAGCAGAAAGCTTGCCAAGGTCACTACGACTGTGGTAAAGAAAATACGTATAAATAAATGTCGTTATTCTAGGGTTACTTAACTAACAAGATCACCGCGACTGGGTAGAGGAAACGTCATTATTCCTAGGTTACTTAACAATGTCACCTTGTAAAGTGACCTTGTCACAGTTGTCGCCGTGTCATCCCAGCACGAATCTTCCTTCGACCGGTGAAATCGGAAGCTGGAATTCGACTCCATCCTTATAGGGTGACCACCATGAGTCACCTCAGTCCGGTCACCAGCTGTCTGCCGTCTTGTTGCTGTCCTCTGTGTTCTCGCAACTCCTGATGTCCGCTTCCAGGCAACAGCTGTAGAAAGCTTTTTCTGATAGGCTGATGTCTCTATTTCAGAGGAAGATATGAATTGATCCTGGGTTGTGTAGGTTCAATATGTCAATTTTACTGAAGCCATAGCGAAAGTTTTTACTCGAAAAATTGTGAATACCTTATCTGATAGGCTTTAAATTTTCAAGCTGATACATCAGTGTGGAAGACAACACTTGCGTCCGGCGCACGACATTTACATTACATAGAGAGGAAACAATTAATTGTTCATGAACTATACAAAAGTCAATTTATAACATTCTGATTCAATACATCAACTACGCTTACCTTGCATGAAGAAAAAATTACAAAATTTTACAGATTTGTATATAGAAAATAACTATCGAAAGAAAACTGGAAAACATTGAAGTCTCGCGATTTTATGACATTTTAAAAATTATCGATTAATTAAACTAATACTATATTTATAAATAATATATTCACTAATACTGTATTTATTAATAATATATTTACTGATGTTATATTGATTTATTGGACAGCTGGTAATATAAGCACGTACAGTGTTTTTTCTCTTCTTTCTGCAAGGTTTCTGTGAGGTAACTTGCGAATGAATCTTGCATGGCTTTAAACTTTCAGTACTGGTGCATCTTACTTAAAGGAAGGTTTTGATTGTTAATGAGATGTATATAACTTCATCTACCAACCCTGTACACACAAACAGCACATTGGTTACCGTGCAGTGACGTAAAGTTTCTGATCTGTACTAACTTTCAACTCGGGTGCTTCTTTCTTAGAAGAATGTTCGTCATGTTATTGGAGTGTTTAGGAGCCAAATGGCCTATTTGATCTAAAATATAAAGATTATTTCTTTTTTTTCTGTGAGAAGAACTGATAATGACTCTTTTGATTAGCCTCAGTGCTTCAGCGCTCATTTAATTTCCTTAAAATAAGGTTGGCTTGGTGGGGGATTTGAAAGCCCCAACCTGGCAATTTTATTAAGCAACTTTGGATGTTAGTTTCAGTGTGAAAACTAGAGAATGCTCTTTTTGATTGGCTTCAAGCTTTTAAAGTCGAATTATCATTTTTATAGAGGAAGATTCATGTTAGTCTTAGGCTGTGAATATGCCAATTGTATTGAATATGTCAACTGTATTGAAAATTGTTATATCAATTTCTATGCGCTAGCATTTCTGTACCTAAGCTGATTGGTGTCAGACCTTCACTGCTGAAGAACGGCACTTAGAGAAAGCTTGGGATTATCACAGTTCGTGGTCCTTCAGGACTTTTGAGAATGTTAAGAAACAGATGGTAATACAGGATACCATTCTTAGACTGCAAAGTGACCGAATCACATCTAATTGGTATGTTAATTCATCAGTGACTAATATACAAATTAGAAAGAAAATAAAAGAGAAGAAACTGAAGCGAAACAGGGAATATATGAATGACATGAAAATAAAAGTGAAACGATGAGAAAAAGTAAAAGGTAAAAATTATAACGAGTGGGGTCCTTCAGGGCTAATTCGTGGGGCCATTGTTTTTATTAGTTTTCTTTAATAATCTCCCAGGAGATATATTGCCCCATGAACCCCGCTTTATTGATGTTATAAAACTGATGAGAGTGACAGAAAATGTGACGAGAGAGATCTGGGTAGACAAGTGGCTAGAGTTCACTGTAAAATAAAGCAAGGTTGTGGAAAAATCAAGAGAGAGAATTTCACCCCAAATACATGGCTGAATGGTACACATGAACTGTCTCATACTGGAGGTATATGAGACTAGCAAATGTCAAAATATTCAGGAGCACTGCAGCAGGCCTACTGGTCCAGGCTAGGCAGGTCCAAGTCACCTACTGGCCTAAGGTACTTGCGAAAGCCAGTCATAACCAAGTCACAACCACTTAAAAAGGATGGAGCACTGCATCGAACCCACTAGCGCAAATCAGTCAGGTGCAACTCACACCCACTCCTGTATTTGTCTAGCCTATTTTTAAAACAAAACAACGTTTTAGCTTCAATGACAACACTCGGGAGTTTATTCCATCCACAACTCTATTACCAAACCAGTACTTTCCTATATCTTTTCTGAATCTCAAAATGCTCCAAGGAAAATATGTATGACTCATCAGAGTGAGCAGCACGAGCACGGGCCTTCCCGCCCTGATCAAGGACAGGCATATATTAGAAAAATGTCAAAATATTTGCAACTACAGTACTAAAACTGAGAGAAATGACCTGAAAAAATAATAATAAAATAACAGAGCTTAGAGTCGCAGCTTCAGGAGCAGGGACGATGGGGCTCGTAATGCCAGAAGATAGTAAATGTCGGTCAAGGTAGAGTGAGAGATGGTATCGGGCACAGTCTGTTTCCCACAAGCATAACTTCGTGTGTGTGTGTGTGTGTGTGTGTGTGCGTGTGTGTGTGTGTGTGTGTGTGTGTGTGTGTGTGTGTGTGTGTGTGTGCGTGTGTTTATCTCTCTCACTCCCACTGTCCATTGATATATCACTACAATAAGGATACATCACTACAGTAAGATACATCACTACAGCAAGATACATCACTACAGCAAGATACATCACTACAGCAAGATACATCACTACAGCAAGATACATCACTACAGCAAGGTACATCACTACAGCAAGATACGCCACTACAACAAGGATACATCACTACAGCAAGATACATCACTACAGCAAGGTACATCACTACAGAAAAACTACATCACTACAGAAAGACTACATCACTACAGCAAGGCTACATCACTAGAGCAAGGATACATCACCACAGCAAGGCTACATCACTACAGCAAGGCTACATCACTAGAGCAAGGATACATCACCACAGCAAGGCTATATCACTAGAGCAAGGATACATCACTACATCAAGATACATCGCTACAGCAAGATACATCACTACAACAAGGCTACATCACCACACACGACACACTCATCACTTAACTTATCGGAACTAATCAGCGAGCAGAATCAGCGCAATTAACCGGGCTGTTAGTGAGCGCATTGGGCACAATGGGAGCGACTCATCAGGGATTCACATCGCGGCCAGTCGGAAGCCACGCCTCTTATGGCGGTGAAGTTTTCACCAGCGGCATCCTACAAGGAAGCTCTCTGGTGCACCTGTAGGGTTCTTGCTGTGAGGATTTGGAACCATTTTCCTCTTAGAACCCTTATCTGAGAATCTTCCTCTTAGAACCTTTCTCTTACAACCCTCCTCTTAGAACCTTCCTCTTAAAACCCTCCTCTTAGAACCATCCTCTTAGAACCTTTCCCTTAGAACCCTTCTCTTAGAACCTTCCTCTTAAAACCCTCCTCTTAGAACCATCCTCTTAGAATCTTTCCCTTAGAACCCTTCTCTTAGAACTCTCCTCTTAAATCCTCTTAGAACCTTCCTCTTAAATCCCTCCTGTTAAAACCTTCCTGAGAACCCTTTTCTTAGAACCTTCCTTTAAGAACCCTCCTCTTCCTAAGATCAAATCTAATTACGTTCATTATCTAAGCACAATGTGTGACCCCTACGGATGTGGCGCTTTCAAGTGGATATAAATCACATTCTTCACCTTGTGTTTAGCGGACGGAGGCTCGAGCCTTCATCCCTACCTTTAACGGCAAGTCGGCAGAGCCTTTCGCACCGACAGCTGGAGTGCCACAAGGCTCGTGCTTTAGCCTGATACTCACCACTACTTGTGATGAATGACCCACACGGATTTAGCTCTTCCCGGAACATTTTATTTGTTGATACTAAGTTCAAAACCACATAGAGCGTGGAATATCTGACGTTTATGTCTACGACAGTTTATCGCAAATGATTTTATATACGATAGATTATTGCATTAAAATGCAAGGACGTGGATCAATTGGACAGAAACTATCTTTGTTTCATGAACTATGACGATGTTAGGAAGTGTTTTGCCTAATAGCGCAGGGAGGTGGAATGAACTGGAGTAGAGGAGTTAAACTCCATACAAAGTTTGAAGAGTGGGTATGACAATACAAGGAGAACAACTATTAATAATGCTAGTCTGTACAGATCAAAAGATGGAGTCAGGAGCTATGATTCGTCCACCACAAACATGAATCGGTATACAGGCAAAAAGGCAGACAGACGCAGGCAGGCAGACGCAAGCAGGGAGAAAGACGCAAGGCAGACGAAGGCAGGCAGCAGACAGACGAAGGCAGACTGACTGACAGGCAGGCAGGCAAGCAGACAGACGTAGGCAGGTAGACAGACGCAGGCAGGCAGATAGATGCATGCAGAGAGACAGACGCTGGCAGGCAGCCAGACGCCAGCAAACGCAGGAAGGCAGACAGACGCAGGCAGGCAGACATTCGTAGACAGGCAGGCAGACAGACGTAGGCAGATAGACGCAGGCAGGCAGACAGACAATGACAGGCAAACAGACGTAGGCAGACAGACAGACGTAGGCAAGCAGACGCAGGAAGACAGACAGACGCAGGCAGGCAGACAGACACAGGAAGGCAGGCAGACAGACACAAACAGGTAGACAGACGATGGAAGGCAAACAGACGCAGGTAGGTAGGTAGGCAGGCAGGCAGGCAGGCAGGCAGGCAGGCAGGCAGGCAGGCAGGCAGGCAGACAGGCAGGCAGACAGACGCAGGCAGGCAGACAGACGCAGGCAAGCAGACAGACAGACGCAGACAGGCAAACAGACGCAGGCAGGCAGACAGACGTAGGCAGGCAGTCGCAGGAAGGCAGACAGACGCAGGCAGGCAGACAGACAGACGCAGGCAGGTAGACAGACGATGGCAGGCAAACAGAGGCAGGCAGGCAGGCAGACGCAGGCAGGCAGGCAGGCAGGCAGACGCAGGCAGACGCAGGCAGGCAGGCAGGCAGGCAGGCAGACGCAGGCAGAAAGATAAACTTAGTATAAGGACCGCACCAGTGGTTAATAATAGCAAGATCACCTCTGTTTTTCATTATTTTCTCCTGAGTGATAATTGAGAGAGCGGCAGCGGCAGCGGCAGCGGCAGCGGCAGCGGCAGCGGCAGCGGCAGCAGCAGCGGCGGCGGCGGCGGCGGCGGCAGCAGTAGCAGCAGCAGCAGCAGCAGCAGCAGCAGCAGCAGCAGCAGCAGCAGCAGCAGCAGCAGCAGCAGCAGCAGTAGCAGTAGCAGTAGCAGCAGCAGCAGCAGCAGCAGCAGCAGCAGCAGCAGCAGCAGCAACAACAACAACAACAACAACAACAACAACAACAACAACAGCTCATCCTGTGAGTGGTGACCTAACTAATTATACGTCACAATGGCTTTTTATCAAAACTTATTAAATTAAATATGTATTTATTTCATTACTTACAATCTCGTCACTGATTGGTTAATGTATCTGTAAGCCTCTGGCAACTTGCTTCTGCTTTATGGTGAGGGACTGATTATTTTGCACCTAGGCTGAGGGACTGATTATTTTGCACCTAGGCTGAGGGACTGATTATTTTGCACCTAGGCTGAGGGACTGATTATCTTGCACCTAGGCTGAGGGACTGATTATCTTGCACCTAGGCTGAGGGACTGATTATCTTGCACCTAGGCTGAGGGACTTATTATCTTGCACCTAGGCTGAGGGACTGATTATTTTGCACCTAGGCTGAGGGACTGATTATCTTGCACCTAGGCTGAGTGACTGATTATCTTGCACCTAGGCTGAGAGACTGATTATCTTGCACCTAGGCTGAGGGACTTATTATCTTGCACCTAGGCTGAGGGACTGATTATTTTGCACCTAGGCTGAGAGACTGATTATCTTGCACCTAGGCTGAGGGACTGATTATTTTGCACCTAGGCTGAGGGACTGATTATTTTGCACCTAGGCTGAGGGACTGATTATCTTGCACCTAGGCTGAGGGACTGATTATCTTGCACCTAAGCTGAGAGACTGATTATCTTGCACCTAGGCTGAGGGACTGATTATCTTGCACCTAAGCTGAGAGACTGATTATCTTGCACCTAGGCTGAGGGACTGATTATTTTGCACCTAGGCTGAGGGACTGATTATCTTGCACCTAGGCTGAGAGACTGATTATCTTGCACCTAAGCTGAGACTGATTATCTTGCACCTAGGCTGAGGGACTTATTATCTTGCACCTAGGCTGAGAGACTGATTATCTTGCACCTAGGCTGAGGGACTGATTATTTTGCACCTAGGCTGAGGGACTGATTATTTTGCACCTAGGCTGAGGGACTGATTATCTTGCACCTAGGCTGAGGGACTGATTATCTTGCACCTAAGCTGAGAGACTGATTATCTTGCACCTAGGCTGAGGGACTGATTATTTTGCACCTAGGCTGAGGAACTGATTATCTTGCACCTAGGCTGAGGGACTGATTATCTTGCACCTAAGCTGAGAGACTGATTATCTTGCACCTAGGCTGAGGGACTGATTATCTTGCACCTAAGCTGAGAGACTGATTATCTTGCACCTAGGCTGAGGGACTGATTATTTTGCACCTAGGCTGAGGAACTGATTATCTTGCACCTAGGCTGAGGGACTGATTATCTTGCACCTAAGCTGAGAGACTGATTATCTTGCACCTAGGCTGAGCGACTGATTATCTTGCACCTAGGCTGAGAGACTGATTATCTTGCACCTAGGCTGAGGGACTGATTATCTTGTACCTAGGCTGAGGGACTGATTATCTTGCACCTAGGCTGAGAGACTGATTATCTTGCACCTAGGCTGAGGGACTGATTATCTTGCACCTAGGCTGAGGGACTGATTATCTTGCACCTAGGCTGAGAGACTGATTATCTTGCACCTAGGCTGAGAGACTGATTATCTTGCACCTAGGCTGAGGGACTTATTATCTTGCACCTAGGCTGAGAGACTGATTATCTTGCACCTAGGCTGAGGGACTGATTATCTTGCACCTAGGCTGAGAGACTGATTATCTTGCACCTAGGCTGAGGGACTGATTATCTTGCACCTAGGCTGAGGGACTGATTATCTTGCACCTAGGCTGAGAGACTGATTATCTTGCACCTAGGCTGAGGGACTGATTATCTTGCACTTAGGCTGAGAGACTGATTATCTTGCACCTAGGCTGAGGGACTGATTATCTTGCACCTAGGCTGAGGGACTGATTATCTTGCACCTAGGCTGAGGGACTGATTATCTTGCACCTAGGCTGAGAGACTGATTATCTTGCACCTAGGCTGAGGGACTGATTATCTTGCACCTAGGCTGAGAGACTGATTATCTTGCACCTAGGCTGAGGGATTGATTATCTTGCACCTAGGCTGAGGGACTGATTATCTTGCACCTAGGCTGAGGGACTTATTATCTTGCACCTAGGCTGAGAGACTGATTATCTTGCACCTAGGCTGAGGGACTGATTATATTGCACCTAGGCTGAGGGACTGATTATCTTACACATAGGCTGAGGGAATGATTATCATGCACCTAGGCTGAGGGACTGATTATCTTGCACCTAGGCTGAGGGACTGATTATCTTGCACCTAGGCTGAGGGACTAATTATCTTGCACCTAGGCTGAGGGACTGGTTATCTTGCACCTAGGCTGAGAGACTGATTATCTTGCACATAGGCTGAGGGACTAGTTATCTTGCACCTAGGCTGAGGGACTGATTATCTTGCACTTAGGCTGAGGGACTGATTATCTTGCACCTAGGCTGAGGGACTGATTATCTTGCACCTAGGCAGAGGGACTGATTATCTTGCACATAGACTGAGGGACTGATTATCTTGCACCTAGGCTGAGGGACTGGTTATCTTGCACCTAGGCTGAGGGACTGATTATCTTGCACCTAAGCTGAGGGACTGATTATCATGCACCTAGCCTGAGGGACTGGTATCTTGCACCTAGGCTGAGGGACTAATTATCTTGCACCTAGGCTGAGGGACTGGTTATCTTGCACCTGGGCTGAGGGACTGATTATCTTGCACCTAGGCTGAGGGACTGGTTATCTTGCACCTATGCTGAGGGATTGATTATCTTGCACCTAGGCTGAGGGACTGGTTATCTTGCACCTATGCTGAGGGACTGGTTATCTTGCACCTAGGCTGAGGGACTGGTTGTCTTGCACCTAGGCTGAGGGACTGATTATCTTGCACCTAGGCTGAGGGACTGATTATCTAGCACCTAGGCTGAGGGACTGATAACCTCGAAATACTTCTCCACATCGTCTACTGTCTCCAGGATTGTAATTCATATGTGCATTCGACTGCTGAAGGCTTCAGTGTAGGCGAAATGGTTCGTCAATAACGAACCATAATGTGTATATGTGTCTTACTTGTTAATTTATTTAGCTCATACACAAAGCCAATTTAGTCACCAAATTGTATATATCGTATCCCATGACAATGTGCTCTGGTAATTCATGTTGGGTTCTTTCCGAGGTTTTCCTGCCATTCATCTCGACACGGTGCTTCCCTGCAGTGTGGAGGCAAACAAATTCCCTGGATCAAGAGGCCTTCACTGGCATCGACTTGTGGTTTAGCCGTGATATTATGACTAGTTCTTCAGTGAGGAACATTTGGCATCCACATGTTTAAACTTCTACAACACAATCCTTGAAGAGGGAAACCGAAGGACCAACTCGTCGAACATGACACCGTCACCAGCCAGCCTCCGCCATCACGTACAGATAAATAACTAGTGTAATAATGTGCATAATGTGCCTCACTGGGCAAGTTATAGATAAAAAACTGGAGAAGCAAGTACCTGTTTACACAGGTGGCCGCCGGCACGCCGTACTAGAAGTGATAAAAGATTAGCCTGGGAGACTACCGTGTTCCAGCCGGTCTTAAATGAACGTCGGTTCTTCACTCTGGCTGAAGCGCCGTCGGTAAAGCAACGTTGACACTAACATGTAAACTTGATTATTTAAGTGTATTGTACAATCTGCTGTGTCGGTCTCCGTTTTATGTTCGCTCACAAAAAAAAACCTTATGCATTTATGTATATCATTTGCGTTATTGTATGACATAAATAGTTATATTATCATTATAGATGATGCTCTAACGAAACCTGACATAATCTGACTAAATAACGTAAGCACGAGAAATAAGTTTACAAATGAACCTAAGAAATCCACAATGGTGTTACAGTTCAAGAGCAAGACCCCAAAATTTTAGCATCCAACCACCCGGGGAAGAATGCTCACAATGGTTTATTTACAAGATAGTCGTACCCTGGAGTTGACTAATAATAAGTGAAGCAGTGGTAGATATCGGCGTAGAGATGATCATCTTGCCATCCCCACCTAAACTGTTCTGTTGTATATAGTTCTAGTCTTCCAAGTATGTCTTTGAATTTGTACTGATAAAGCCACTGGTTGGAGAAACGTCTACTAATGAAGATACCAAGATATTGCACATGTGTCTAATTCTACATCAAATAATTTAAGAATATAACAAGCAGCTTCTAATTTCTGTCATTTTCTTACTACTGTTAATTTTTCATTAAAGTCTGTAACTCATGTACCTGCATCTGCTGACATCTTCCTGTGTGAGAAGCCTTTGAAATAAGTTTAGTGTAATACAATACGTCTTGTAATAATGGCAGAATTGCCGACAAAATGTTAGGTAAATGGACACATGCAACTAATATGACATTTTATTGAGGCAACGTTGCGCTTTTCAGGTAAATAACGACTTGAAAGACCTCCTGGAGATGGAAACGTTGCCAAAATATGTCACATTAGTGTCCATTTACCTAACATAATAGTTTAGTAACTAACAGAGCCAATAATAGCTTCAGACAATAATAAGCAGTAAAATTTCAGTTGTAAACAACCCTAGCATACTTAAATATGTATATAACAATGAAACAAACATAATAATCTTCTAAAAATCTAAACTATGTGTTGTGCAATACATTAAGAATTATGCACTGAAAACTTTTACCTCGACCCCATAATCGGAAAATTACAAAATTCAGTAGAAATTTAAATAAACTGTATCTGAATTTCCTAATTTGTTACAACAGAGGCAACTGTAACTATGTGCAAAATGCATAATTCTTTTAACTGTTATCGTCAAGGCCACACAAGTGGAGGGTATTCTGGGGGATGGGGTCAACGCCCCCGCGGCCCAGTCCTTAAATTAACCAGGCCTCCCGAATAGAATGAAAAATTATTGCCTGACCAGTCGATGGACTACAGCTGCTGAGTCCACTACCAGGCATCCTGCTGCAGAAGGTACACTCGACTCAGAGAAATGACGCATGTGGGATGAAATAGACTCATATAAGATGTACAAAATAGCTGATTTGTCTTTGTCAGATCTGAGAATGAGAACAAGAACTGGAGCTAGTACTGATGGTTGAGGAAGAGAGCTTCTTACTCTAGAGGCTTCTGATTCGACGTTGTTGACTGTCACTCTTTGTATTCCATTCATTAGAAAGTTCAAGAACACCTTGCCAATTTTTCTAGTTATTCCTTTTGTACGCATTTCACGTTCTATTACTTCATAGTATCAACTGCTGATAGCTTTTGCATTTTGCCTACTTTTCAATTCGTCTGAAACCATTTTGTTGTGATCTTCACTAACAGTGGAATGACGCAGGAGCATCCAGTTCTAAACATTTGTCATCCAGAGTTGAGTAAATGTCTGAACATCTTCTGGGCACTCGTGGATATTTTGATAATCTCGCTGCCATAAGTCGATAATATTTTGCTACTGTAGAGTAGGGATATAACAGGGGTTGTCAGAGGTTGTGTAAATATATCTGTGTTCAGACTGTCTCTACCGGATATTTAACTCCCGAGACAATCATTTCTGCAATTTTTGATGAATATGGAATTCTTTGAAGCTAATTAGGTTAGGTTAGGTAAGGTTTGTCAGGAAACAGCACAAGTGCTTCCTGACGTGGGTCTTAGTCATAATGATGACCCACCGCTGAAGCTTTTGGTCATCTGACCGAGGCCTTCCGTTGGCTTGCAGGTCCACCCCTTTAAAAATATGGCTATGTTTGGTGCTTCTTTCAAGTTAGATGGAGTTCAGATTGTTTAAAAAAAATGGTTGAGTTTTATGACACATTCATGAAAATTTTAAGTGAGTCTTTCATTAGTTTATTCGTCCAATGAACACATCTATATTGTGCCCTCCAATAAGTAGGTAATTTCTTGGTTATCGTTAGTGGAACTTGTGTCTCCCGTAAACAAGGGTTTAATACTAGAGATAAGTTTTGCATTTGGCATCGCATAGGAGAAAGCCTTTAGTGCTTCAGATTTGCTGGAGGATTTTTGTTCTCTCTTCTGACCATTGAATTAAACTTTCTATTCTAACTCGACGTTTACTATTTTTTTATTTAGTGTCTATTTTCAGTAGTAATCTTTACTTTTTTTCCTCCACCTATAAAGGGCATGTCATTCCCTATTAAGCGTACATCATTTTTTTACTTAATGAAAGGGAGTTTGTAACATTTTTCTAGTGCTATTACATTTATGCTCTGTTTATTTCTTCCCGTATTAAGAAGTGTAACAGAAATTAGGTAGGGTGACGGAGGTTAAGCAGTGTGACGGAGGTTAAGAGGATGTCAGTGTGCGATGAAGGGTTTAATGACAGTCTAAGCTGGAGCTGAACGATCGGAAGTTTGGCAGTAACACTGGGCTATCTATACAGGATATGACACAATGACAAACAGGAGAACTTAGGCAGAATCCGAGAAGCTGAGCTGAGTAAGGATATGCCGCGGACACACTGAGAGAGAAGAAACTTTGCTGAGATAAGGCGGGTGATAAGAAAACCCTCATTTGGAACACTTGAGCACATTATGAGAGCAAGACAATGTTTGTATGCAGGTGGGACTATTATAGCGTGCGTTGATAATGGGTTCAGATAGCTTGACACGGCACGGCGCCTAGCGTTACGATGCTGTGGCTTAGAACCAAGATGGGGTAGCCCCAACGTGAACTCTAACCTCGCGATACTGTTGAGTGGTGGTGGTTTGATAGCTGCCTTGTAAGGTGAGAGGTGATTCTGGCCTGGAAAGAATGGCAGTAAGCCTTGGGTGACTCACCTCTTATATTCACTTGAAGTTCTTGACTCCACACCCGCAACATCAACAAAATCTGTTATATCCCCCTTACCACACGTGTTCGATCAAGCACCACATATAAAGTTTAATGTGTAATACAGTACCAGGAGTCATATACAAGGCTACGGGGCAGCAAAAACTTAGACAACTAGTGCAGCTTCAGAGAGGGAAAATCATATCTGATTAATCTCATGGAGCTCTACGAAAGAGCAATGGAAATAAAGCAAAAAAGAGAGATGAGTACACAGTGTCTTCTTCGATTACAAAGAAAACATTTGATAAAGCTCCACACAGGAAGACGATAAACAAAGTGTAAGAACAAATATAAGAAACAAAAACAGTTCTGAAGTGGAAGAACAAATACCTGGAAGATATAATGCAGAGAGTAATGTTAAGAAAAGAAGCATTAAAGTGATGGGTGGAGTGATGCGTGATGTCCCTCAAAGATCAGTGCTTGGAACCCTGCTGTTTCTCATATACATGGCAAGCTGGGGAAAATTGAATCCTATCTTTCATTTTATGCGGAATATGTTAAATTAATGATGATGATACACGCAAAGGACTGAGAAGCTCTATGAAGATAAAATTAGGCTGCAAACTTGGTCAGGAAGGTGGCTGTAGAATTTAATCCTGTAAAGAGAAAATTAAAAAGACAAAGACAATGAGTGAAAAAACAACATAAATTAAATACAATGCCGACAAATGTGACGCTGCAGACTACCTGCAAAATGTAATAAAGTTGGTAGAATTACCGACAATATGTAAAGTAAAAGGACACAAGTGCAACTAATGTGACATTTTATTGTGGCAACGTCTCGCTCTCCAGGAGCTTTGTCAAGCCGTTACGATTTTGGTAACGGCTTGACAACGCTCCTGGAGAGCGAAACGTTGCTACAATAAAATGTCACATTAGTTGCACTTGTGTCATTTTACTGTACATACCTGCAAGAAGAAAGATCTGGAGGTGTGCACTGCACTCAGCATATCTCCAGAACAGAGGTAACTATGCAGGAATTCGTAAACTACTGTTTATTGCAATATTCTTTAATAAACAAATACTCTACGTAATTTATGAAGCAAATAAGATTTACACCAGAAAGTCACAGTGCGACATTATACTCTCTTATATCCATATGTCGAATTCAGTTCTGACCCAGCAAACTCTTTAATTTTTAATTACCCTCAAGACCACTAATTGATCTCTTACCCTCTACCATCATCTTAAAAATATTCCTCAACCACACACTCTTCCCATCAACTGGAAATACTCTTCTCATCCACCTCCTACTGCCAAGCCTACTAACAATGGTTATAAATGACCATAATTTTTAAAGGGGTGGACCGGTAAGCCAGCGGAAGGCCTCGGTCAGATGACCAAAATCTCCAAAGGCGGGTCATCATCTGACTAAGACCCGCGTCAGGAAACATTTGTCCTGTTTCCTGACGAACCTTACCTAACCTAACCTAACCTCCTACTGCCACTCTCCCAGTGACACCTCTCTTCCCCCTGGCATTCCACTCCTCTCCCTCCTCGCTCACTTCCTTTCATCTCTCCCTCTTCTGCTCCTAAAAGAATCCCTAATGAACATCAAAATGGTATACAATACCGACAGGTTGTTAGGTAAGACACATATGCAACAGTTAGACAACTTTATTCCGAAACGTTTCGCCTACACAGTAGGCTTCTTCAGTCGAATACAGAAAGTAGGCAGGAACAGTAGAGATGTGAAGACGATGTAATCAGTCCATCACCCTTAAAGTCGTAGAATTTGAGGTTGTCAGTCCCTCGGCCTGGAGAAGTTCAGTTCCATAGACAGGAACTATCTGAAGATCAAGCGACAGTGCGGAGACTTAAATACTGTCGGAAGGAGAGGTGCAGTAGTAGTAGTAGTAGTAGTAGTAGTAGTGAGAGGCAATTGAGAGGTCATGTCCCTCTCAGATCCAACCCTTCTCACTTGAAAAGCTTGTCCAAGGTGTTTTCTGTACCAAGATGCCACGTGTTGCAGTGTCTGACAAGATGAACATCAAAATGGTATACAATACCGACAGGTTGTTAGGTAAGACACATATGCAACAGTTAGACAACTTTATTCCGAAACGTTTCGCCTACACAGTAGGCTTCTTCAGTCGAATACAGAAAGTAGGCAGGAACAGTAGAGATGTGAAGACGATGTAATCAGTCCATCACCCTTAAAGTCGTAGAATTTGAGGTTGTCAGTCCCTCGGCCTGGAGAAGTTCAGTTCCATAGTCAGGAACTATCTGAAGATCAAGCGACAGTGCGGAGACTTAAATACTGTCGGAAGGAGAGGTGCAGGGTAGTAGTAGTAGTAGTAGTAGTAGTAGTGAGAGGCAATTGAGAGGTCATGTCCCTCTCAGATCCAACCCTTCTCACTTGAAAAGCTTGTCCAAGGTGTTTTCTGTACCAAGATGCCACGTGTTGCAGTGTCTGACAAGATGAACATCAAAATGGTATACAATACCGACAGGTTGTTAGGTAAGACACATATGCAACAGTTAGACAACTTTATTCCGAAACGTTTCGCCTACACAGTAGGCTTCTTCAGTCGAATACAGAAAGTAGGCAGGAACAGTAGAGATGTGAAGACGATGTAATCAGTCCATCACCCTTAAAGTCGTAGAATTTGAGGTTGTCAGTCCCTCGGCCTGGAGAAGTTCAGTTCCATAGTCAGGAACTATCTGAAGATCAAGCGACAGTGCGGAGACTTAAATACTGTCGGAAGGAGAGGTGCAGGGTAGTAGTAGTAGTAGTAGTAGTGAGAGGCAATTGAGAGGTCATGTCCCTCTCAGATCCAACCCTTCTCACTTGAAAAGCTTGTCCAAGGTGTTTTCTGTACCAAGATGCCACGTGTTGCAGTGTCTGACAAGATGAACATCAAAATGGTATACAATACCGACAGGTTGTTAGGTAAGACACATATGCAACAGTTAGACAACTTTATTCCGAAACGTTTCGCCTACACAGTAGGCTTCTTCAGTCGAATACAGAAAGTAGGCAGGAACAGTAGAGATGTGAAGACGATGTAATCAGTCCATCACCCTTAAAGTCGTAGAATTTGAGGTTGTCAGTCCCTCGGCCTGGAGAAGTTCAGTTCCATAGTCAGGAACTATCTGAAGATCAAGCGACAGTGCGGAGACTTAAATACTGTCGGAAGGAGAGGTGCAGTGTAGTAGTAGTAGTAGTAGTAGTAGTGAGAGGCAATTGAGAGGTCATGTCCCTCTCAGATCCAACCCTTCTCACTTGAAAAGCTTGTCCAAGGTGTTTTCTGTACCAAGATGCCACGTGTTGCAGTGTCTGACAAGATGAACATCAAAATGGTATACAATACCGACAGGTTGTTAGGTAAGACACATATGCAACAGTTAGACAACTTTATTCCGAAACGTTTCGCCTACACAGTAGGCTTCTTCAGTCGAATACAGAAAGTAGGCAGGAACAGTAGAGATGTGAAGACGATGTAATCAGTCCATCACCCTTAAAGTCGTAGAATTTGAGGTTGTCAGTCCCTCGGCCTGGAGAAGTTCAGTTCCATAGTCAGGAACTATCTGAAGATCAAGCGACAGTGCGGAGACTTAAATACTGTCGGAAGGAGAGGTGCAGGGTAGTAGTAGTAGTAGTAGTAGTAGTAGTGAGAGGCAATTGAGAGGTCATGTCCCTCTCAGATCCAACCCTTCTCACTTGAAAAGCTTGTCCAAGGTGTTTTCTGTACCAAGATGCCACGTGTTGCAGTGTCTGACAAGATGAACATCAAAATGGTATACAATACCGACAGGTTGTTAGGTAAGACACATATGCAACAGTTAGACAACTTTATTCCGAAACGTTTCGCCTACACAGTAGGCTTCTTCAGTCGAATACAGAAAGTAGGCAGGAACAGTAGAGATGTGAAGACGATGTAATCAGTCCATCACCCTTAAAGTCGTAGAATTTGAGGTTGTCAGTCCCTCGGCCTGGAGAAGTTCAGTTCCATAGTCAGGAACTATCTGAAGATCAAGCGACAGTGCGGAGACTTAAATACTGTCGGAAGGAGAGGTGCAGTTTAGTAGTAGTAGTAGTAGTAGTAGTGAGAGGCAATTGAGAGGTCATGTCCCTCTCAGATCCAACCCTTCTCACTTGAAAAGCTTGTCCAAGGTGTTTTCTGTACCAAGATGCCACGTGTTGCAGTGTCTGACAAGATGAACATCAAAATGGTATACAATACCGACAGGTTGTTAGGTAAGACACATATGCAACAGTTAGACAACTTTATTCCGAAACGTTTCGCCTACACAGTAGGCTTCTTCAGTCGAATACAGAAAGTAGGCAGGAACAGTAGAGATGTGAAGACGATGTAATCAGTCCATCACCCTTAAAGTCGTAGAATTTGAGGTTGTCAGTCCCTCGGCCTGGAGAAGTTCAGTTCCATAGTCAGGAACTATCTGAAGATCAAGCGACAGTGCGGAGACTTAAATACTGTCGGAAGGAGAGGTGCAGGGTAGTAGTAGTAGTAGTAGTAGTGAGAGGCAATTGAGAGGTCATGTCCCTCTCAGATCCAACCCTTCTCACTTGAAAAGCTTGTCCAAGGTGTTTTCTGTACCAAGATGCCACGTGTTGCAGTGTCTGACAAGATGAACATCAAAATGGTATACAATACCGACAGGTTGTTAGGTAAGACACATATGCAACAGTTAGACAACTTTATTCCGACAGTAGGCTTCTTCAGTCGAATACAGAAAGTACAGGAACAGTATGTGAAGACGATGTAATCAGTTCTTAAAGTCGAATACAGAAAGTAGGCCTACTTTCTGTATTCGACTGAAGAAGCCTACTGTGTAGGCGAAACGTTTCGGAATAAAGTTGTCTAACTGTTGCATATGTGTCTTACCTAACAACCTGTCGGTATTGTATACCATTTTGATGTTCATCTTGTCAGACACTGCAACACGTGGCATCTTGGTACAGAAAACACCTTGGACAAGCTTTTCAAGTGAGAAGGGTTGGATCTGAGAGGGACATGACCTCTCACTACTACTACTACTACTACTACTACTACTACCCTGCACCTCTCCTTCCGACAGTATTTAAGTCTCCGCACTGTCGCTTGATCTTCAGATAGTTCCTGACTATGGAACTGAACTTCTCCAGGCCGAGGGACTGACAACCTCAAATTCTACGACTTTAAGGGTGATGGACTGATTACATCGTCTTCACATCTCTACTGTTCCTGCCTACTTTCTGTATTCGACTGAAGAAGCCTACTGTGTAGGCGAAACGTTTCGGAATAAAGTTGTCTAACTGTTGCATATGTGTCTTACCTAACAACCTGTCGGTATTGTATACCATTTTGATGTTCATCTTGTCAGACACTGCAACACGTGGCATCTTGGTACAGAAAACACCTTGGACAAGCTTTTCAAGTGAGAAGGGTTGGATCTGAGAGGGACATGACCTCTCAATTGCCTCTCACTACTACTACTACTACTACTACTACTACTACCCTGCACCTCTCCTTCCGACAGTATTTAAGTCTCCGCACTGTCGCTTGATCTTCAGATAGTTCCTGACTATGGAACTGAACTTCTCCAGGCCGAGGGACTGACAACCTCAAATTCTACGACTTTAAGGGTGATGGACTGATTACATCGTCTTCACATCTCTACTGTTCCTGCCTACTTTCTGTATTCGACTGAAGAAGCCTACTGTGTAGGCGAAACGTTTCGGAATAAAGTTGTCTAACTGTTGCATATGTGTCTTACCTAACAACCTGTCGGTATTGTATACCATTTTGATGTTCATCTTGTCAGACACTGCAACACGTGGCATCTTGGTACAGAAAACACCTTGGACAAGCTTTTCAAGTGAGAAGGGTTGGATCTGAGAGGGACATGACCTCACTACTACTACTACTACTACTACTACTACCCTGCACCTCTCCTTCCGACAGTATTTAAGTCTCCGCACTGTCGCTTGATCTTCAGATAGTTCCTGACTATGGAACTGAACTTCTCCAGGCCGAGGGACTGACAACCTCAAATTCTACGACTTTAAGGGTGATGGACTGATTACATCGTCTTCACATCTCTACTGTTCCTGCCTACTTTCTGTATTCGACTGAAGAAGCCTACTGTGTAGGCGAAACGTTTCGGAATAAAGTTGTCTAACTGTTGCATATGTGTCTTACCTAACAACCTGTCGGTATTGTATACCATTTTGATGTTCATCTTGTCAGACACTGCAACACGTGGCATCTTGGTACAGAAAACACCTTGGACAAGCTTTTCAAGTGAGAAGGGTTGGATCTGAGAGGGACATGACCTCTCACTACTACTACTACTACTACTACTACTACTACCCTGCACCTCTCCTTCCGACAGTATTTAAGTCTCCGCACTGTCGCTTGATCTTCAGATAGTTCCTGACTATGGAACTGAACTTCTCCAGGCCGAGGGACTGACAACCTCAAATTCTACGACTTTAAGGGTGATGGACTGATTACATCGTCTTCACATCTCTACTGTTCCTGCCTACTTTCTGTATTCGACTGAAGAAGCCTACTGTGTAGGCGAAACGTTTCGGAATAAAGTTGTCTAACTGTTGCATATGTGTCTTACCTAACAACCTGTCGGTATTGTATACCATTTTGATGTTCATCTTGTCAGACACTGCAACACGTGGCATCTTGGTACAGAAAACACCTTGGACAAGCTTTTCAAGTGAGAAGGGTTGGATCTGAGAGGGACATGACCTCTCAATTGCCTCTACTACTACTACTACTACTACTACTACTACCCTGCACCTCTCCTTCCGACAGTATTTAAGTCTCCGCACTGTCGCTTGATCTTCAGATAGTTCCTGACTATGGAACTGAACTTCTCCAGGCCGAGGGACTGACAACCTCAAATTCTACGACTTTAAGGGTGATGGACTGATTACATCGTCTTCACATCTCTACTGTTCCTGCCTACTTTCTGTATTCGACTGAAGAAGCCTACTGTGTAGGCGAAACGTTTCGGAATAAAGTTGTCTAACTGTTGCATATGTGTCTTACCTAACAACCTGTCGGTATTGTATACCATTTTGATGTTCATCTTGTCAGACACTGCAACACGTGGCATCTTGGTACAGAAAACACCTTGGACAAGCTTTTCAAGTGAGAAGGGTTGGATCTGAGAGGGACATGACCTCTCACTACTACTACTACTACTACTACTACTACTACCCTGCACCTCTCCTTCCGACAGTATTTAAGTCTCCGCACTGTCGCTTGATCTTCAGATAGTTCCTGACTATGGAACTGAACTTCTCCAGGCCGAGGGACTGACAACCTCAAATTCTACGACTTTAAGGGTGATGGACTGATTACATCGTCTTCACATCTCTACTGTTCCTGCCTACTTTCTGTATTCGACTGAAGAAGCCTACTGTGTAGGCGAAACGTTTCGGAATAAAGTTGTCTAACTGTTGCATATGTGTCTTACCTAACAACCTGTCGGTATTGTATACCATTTTGATGTTCATCTTGTCAGACACTGCAACACGTGGCATCTTGGTACAGAAAACACCTTGGACAAGCTTTTCAAGTGAGAAGGGTTGGATCTGAGAGGGACATGACCTCTCTACTACTACTACTACTACTACTACTACCCTGCACCTCTCCTTCCGACAGTATTTAAGTCTCCGCACTGTCGCTTGATCTTCAGATAGTTCCTGACTATGGAACTGAACTTCTCCAGGCCGAGGGACTGACAACCTCAAATTCTACGACTTTAAGGGTGATGGACTGATTACATCGTCTTCACATCTCTACTGTTCCTGCCTACTTTCTGTATTCGACTGAAGAAGCCTACTGTGTAGGCGAAACGTTTCGGAATAAAGTTGTCTAACTGTTGCATATGTGTCTTACCTAACAACCTGTCGGTATTGTATACCATTTTGATGTTCATCTTGTCAGACACTGCAACACGTGGCATCTTGGTACAGAAAACACCTTGGACAAGCTTTTCAAGTGAGAAGGGTTGGATCTGAGAGGGACATGACCTCTCACTACTACTACTACTACTACTACTACTACTACCCTGCACCTCTCCTTCCGACAGTATTTAAGTCTCCGCACTGTCGCTTGATCTTCAGATAGTTCCTGACTATGGAACTGAACTTCTCCAGGCCGAGGGACTGACAACCTCAAATTCTACGACTTTAAGGGTGATGGACTGATTACATCGTCTTCACATCTCTACTGTTCCTGCCTACTTTCTGTATTCGACTGAAGAAGCCTACTGTGTAGGCGAAACGTTTCGGAATAAAGTTGTCTAACTGTTGCATATGTGTCTTACCTAACAACCTGTCGGTATTGTATACCATTTTGATGTTCATCTTGTCAGACACTGCAACACGTGGCATCTTGGTACAGAAAACACCTTGGACAAGCTTTTCAAGTGAGAAGGGTTGGATCTGAGAGGGACATGACCTCTCTCACTACTACTACTACTACTACTACTACTACCCTGCACCTCTCCTTCCGACAGTATTTAAGTCTCCGCACTGTCGCTTGATCTTCAGATAGTTCCTGACTATGGAACTGAACTTCTCCAGGCCGAGGGACTGACAACCTCAAATTCTACGACTTTAAGGGTGATGGACTGATTACATCGTCTTCACATCTCTACTGTTCCTGCCTACTTTCTGTATTCGACTGAAGAAGCCTACTGTGTAGGCGAAACGTTTCGGAATAAAGTTGTCTAACTGTTGCATATGTGTCTTACCTAAGTAGTCTAAGCAGGTGTGATAGAAGGCAGGTGTGGTGGAAGGCAGGTGTGGTAGAAAGCAGATGTGATTAAAGGCAGATGTGGTAGAAGGCACATGTGGTGGAAGGCACATGTGGTGGAAGGCACATGTGGTGGAAGGCAAGTGTGGTGGAAGGCAGGTGTGATAGAAGTCAGGTATGGTGGAAGGCAGGTGTGGTGGAAAGCAGATATGGTGGAAGGCAGTTGTAGTGGAAAGCAGATATGGTGGAAGGCAGGTGTGGTGGAGAGCAGGTGTGGTGGAGGGCAGGTGTGGTGGAGGGCAGGTGTGGTGGAAAGCAGATGTGGTGGAAAGCAGATGTGGTGGAAGGCAGATGTAGTGGAAGGTAGATGTGGTGGAAGGCAGATGCAGTGCAAGGCAGATGTAGTGCATGGAAGATGTGGTTGAACACAGGTGTGATGGAAGGCAGGTGTGATGAAAGGCAGGTATGGTGGAAGGCAGGTGTGGTGGAGGGCAGGTGTGGTTGAAGGAAGATGTAGTGGAAGGCAGATGTGGTGGAAAGTAGGTGTGGTGGAAGGCAGATGTGGTGGAAGGCAGGTGTGGTGGAAAACATATGTGGTGGAAGGAAAATGTCGTGGAAAGGTGTGGTGGAAGGCAGGTATGGTGTAAGGCAGATGTGGTAGAAGGCAGATGTGGTGGAAGGCAGATGTTTTGGAAGGCAGATGTGGTGGAAGGCAGGTATGGTGGAAGGCAGATGTGGTAGAAGGCAGATGTGGTGGAAGGCAGATGTTTTGGAAGGCAGATGTGGTGGAAGGCAGGTATGGTGGAAGGCAGGTGTGGTGGAAGGCAGGTGTGGTGGAAGGCAGGTATGGTGGAAGGCAGGTGTGGTGGAAGGTAGATGTGGTGGAAGGCAGGTGTGGTGGAGGGAAGATGTGGTGGACGACAGGTGTGGTGGAGGGCAGATGTGGTGGAGGGCAGGTGTGGTGGACGACAGGTGTGGTGGAGGGCAGATGTGGTGGAGGGCAGGTGTGGTGGACGACAGGTGTGGTGGAGGGCAGATGTGGTGGAAAGCAGGTGTGGTGGAGGGCAGGTGTGGTGGACGACATGTGTGGTGGAGGGCAGATGTGGTGAAGAGCAGATGTGGTGGACGACAGGTGTGGTGGAAGGCAGGTGTGGTGGAGGGCAGGTGTGGTGGACGACAGGTGTGGTGGAGGGCAGATGTGGTGGAAAGCAGGTGTGGTGGAGGGCAGGTGTGGTGGACGACAGGTGTGGTGGAGGGCAATGCGTGTCGTTGTGTAACTCCCACAGTGAAAGTTGTACAGTGTTCAGATGGGCAATCTATCGAAGAACTACTACGAGTTTGTGTTGCGCACACTCGAAATATAATCTAATTAAACATCTTTATTTTATATGAAGGCACAGGGAAAAGTCCGGCCGAGCAGAGAAGCCAGCCACTGAAATAATATTTGGTAAATAAACATAGTCGGAATAGAACGCTGTAGGCAGCTTCGTGTGATTTACCGCAGACCTCATGCTTGAGAATCATCTGATTGGAATGTGAAAGGTAAGATTACAAATGGAAGCTGTCAGATAAAATATATAGGAGGGTTAATCTATAGGAATAGGGAAGATGAGACAGAGCGAGTGTGAGGTAATGTGTTTGGAAGCATCAGTGGTTATGAGAAACGTTGGGTAAGTTTATTCAGGTATACACAAATACAGTTACAGTGATTATCATGCATAGCAGCATATGTGTAGAGAAAAAGGATAACCCCCAAAAAGTCCTTTTAATACCTTATTATTATGCTATAAAGGAGATAATATCTTATTATTATACTACAAAAGAGATATACTAGGAATAAGGTAAAATGAGTTATTTATATTTACATGTGTGTTAGTTAAAAAATAAAAAATCATTCTCTTCCCTTACTGTCGCTACATTAATTAGGCACCTTTTGGCTTTCTTCTTGAACTGGTTCATGCTATGACTGGCTTTATTGCTGCACAATAAAAGGTGTTTGAAGCCTGGCCATTGACTATGGGTACTACAAAGTTGTGTTCTCTCCCCCTAGTACTATGATTGCTTTGGTTCCCAACCTTGACAAAATTAGCAGCAAGATATTCTGGACACTGTTTGTGAGCAATTTTATAAACTTGATTTAACTTCAGTTGTTTTACTCTGTCTTCAACATTCAGCATATCCAGTTGTTGTAGTTCATTCTGGCCTATATGTTCTCTTGGACGCAAGTTCAGGATGAATCTTACCATTTTGTTCTGGGTGATTTGAAGTCTATCTTTCATTTTTTTTTGTCAAGGCAGAGTACCATGAAGAGCAAGCGTAGTCCATCTGACATTGTATAGGGGCTACACATAGGGTCCTGGGCTACATTGAGTCTGTCAGGAGTGAACTAGAAGAAGTTAGTGAGACCGCAGCGTTAATTAAGGTGAAGCAAACGTAAATTAAGTCCAGAGAAAGACAGTGAAGCAATATGCATCTAAAGCGAGGTTTGTGTACCAAATATAAAAGCATAATTCGACGAGAATTTAGAACACATTACAAAGGTGAAAGAAGCAATGTTGGTAAGAATGATTAGATTTTGATTTAGAATTTGCCGCCGAAAGGGATAATTTAGTATGCACCCCATATCCATCATATGGGCGGTAGCCCAGGAGGATACAGACAAACAAGCGGCCCAGGTAATAGGCCTCAAGAAACTTAACTGGAGTACGTTCGGATTTATATCTACAATTGACTTATATACTGCAAGCCAATTTAGAAAATTTGCTTCATATATCTAGTATCTTATTTTCATTAATAGATACCTTGAAATATCACATAGGTTATTATAATATCTGTCTATATCCCTCAATAAGTATACAATTAAGTACAGTGATCAAGTTAGTGATCATAAGGCTCTCCATTGAGCATGTAGTTAAAAATCATTATGTGAGTCAGGAGCCTCAGTGATCACACAGAATCAGTAATAATCAGTGTCATTAGTTAACAAGTGTCATGAGGATGGTAAACAATTCAGTTTGCAGGATAAACGCCCAGTTGTTAGTTCTTATGATAAACTCAACATGGTTGTTATACACTTGTGCAGCATTTGAATATTTTTATTGTAGGAATGTTTCGCCAACCAGTGGCCACTGGTTGGCGAAACGCTTCCACAATAAAGATATTCAAATGTTGGCAAAACGTTTTCACAATAAAGATACCAAAGTGCTGCACAAGTGCTTAATTCATCAACCTGTCGATTCTCTGAACCTGATATCTTCATGGTTGCTATAGTTCTTATCCAGGGAGGTGGCAACGAGAGCAGATGCAGTCCTGCCAGCAGACTCCTGGAGGTGGCAACGAGAGCAGATGCAGTCCTGCCAGCAGACTCCTGGAGGTGGCAACGAGAGCAGATGCAGTCCTGCCAGCAGACTCCTGGAGGTGGCAACGAGAGCAGATGCAGTCCTGCCAGCAGACTCCTGGAGGTGGCAACGAGAGCAGATGCAGTCCTGCCAGCAGACTCCTGGAGGTGGCAACGAGAGCAGATGCAGTCCTGCCAGCAGACTCCTGGAGGTGGCAACGAGAGCAGATGCAGTCCTGCCAGCAGACTCCTGGAGGTGGCAACGAGAGCAGATGCAGTCCTGCCAGCAGACTCCTGCTGGAGGTGGCAACGAGAGCAGATGCAGTCCTGCCAGTAGACTCCTACTTAGATTCATCAGCGTGTAAAATTTGTGATATATTATTACTAAGAATTAAGCGAGAAACTGTGCCGATGTTAAGCATAAAATGAACGAAAACACAAACGAATTTTCGTACTGACATTAGATTTTTTTTTTGTCCAGCATGAGAAGATATTACTAGGTGACAGTTAACTGGTAACATTCCATACATTGCGCTTATATGAATTCATTTAAATTTGTTTAAGGATGAATAATTTATAACTGGAGAGTGTCTATTTTCTGAAGATATAGAAGAGCCAAAGACGCATTTGAGAACTTTTTCATAACGAAGAAGTTCAGTGTAAGGGCAGCGTCTTGCGGAATTATGTTGAAATATCTTGAATAAAATATAATAATCTGGTTCAACACATGTGAAAATGAGAGCTAGAGTATTGTCACTGCAAGAAGATGGTGTGGCTACCCATCTGTTCTGGTGAGTGTCAGGGAACACAGTATGGATTAAGTACATTAATGATAAAAATATTCATGCCTGGAATGGCATACCCTTTACACAAGGGTGGAGCTTTTTACTCAGCTTTCTATAACTGAGCGAAAGACTGTCGGTTTCTGCCCATCATGGAGAGGAAACCCGTAGTGACCCATCTAGTTACTGTTACGACCCAATTGTGTTTAACCTAACTGAACGAGTGAATCTGAATTATCAAGGGAGGCCCAAATTTTATTTCCTGCGAAAATAAGTAACTAAGTAGAATATGAAGTCACTTCCCTATAATGTACACGGTGTGTGGTTGGATCCTCTCTTTATAACCTCCCTGGGCCTCCAGTACCTACTTTCACCAGCACCTCACCATTACTTAGAGAAGTGACCAGCCTCCTTAATAAGATGACATGAATGTGACATTTTCTAATTACCTTCTCTCCCCATATATAGATCTTGCAACTTCATTTTATATTCAATCTCGAAATTCCGGCAATACTTCGAAGAATATTAACCACTACACTTCTCACTATGTAACAATCAAGTAAAAACACACTTTATATCGACAACGAATGGAAAATCTCCTGCATTTTTTTTATTGCTGAATAGATTAGATTACTTTTGGCTTATTCATTGAAATCCCCACTCTAAAGTTAGATCCCTTTCTTTGATAAATTTATATACATATTTTGCCTTCTCCAGTAATCTTTCCTGGCTTGGCACATGTTGGAAAGGCTGTACCTCTTGCCAACATGTGCCAAGCCAAGACCTGACTGCTAAATCAACTAGATGTATTCAGGTGGCAGAAGGCTCCGAGAATGGTATCCGTGTATTACATAACTCTGGTTGCCTCTGCCTCGACGCACGCCATGCAAACACCGCAGTGCGCTCGTAAACTTCTAATGCAGTAAAATATTTATAAAAAAAAAATTTCGTATGAGCATGTATGCGTACACTATGTTTGCATGAACATGTGTGTATGAGTGTGTTTGCACGAACATGTGTGTGGGTATGTTTGCATGAACGTGTGTGTGCATGCTGCATGCTATATACATATGTAAATTTTTGCGTACATATGTGTGTGAAATTGATTTCATTCTTATGAGTACGAGTATGTATTGACGATATGTACACTTCTGTGTATGTTTACATGTAGGAGTGCGTAATCACAAGTGTGCATAGTTGTTGTTGTGTGTATGTATATGTACTCACCTAATTGTACTCACCTAACTGTGGTTGCAGGGGTCGAGACTCAGCTCCTGGCCCCGCCTCTTCAATGATGTGTGTAAACTTGTGCATGTGTGCACACTTATGAACATATGTACAAATGTATAAGAGTGAATGGATAAACTAATAATATGATTTAATATTTGAAGGATATTCGGCAGGTGATATCCACACAATATTGATCTGAAACAATATCGGTGTTCAAGGTGTCTAAAAAATTTTTTCATTCACATAAGTTATTCTCCTGATGTCATGGACTCCTCACCTCAGTTATTCTCTTATGGAAGGACACAAGATAGACCTTAGCAGTTATAAAACTAATTAATATTTAAGGTTCAGTTCAATACTTTATATTAGGAAACTTTGCAAAATAAGACGCTATGAAAGTTTAATAAAAGAACTGAATTTTCCCCCGAGGAAGACACACTAATGTTGAAAGTTTGAAGCCGACCAGAAAAAGCATTTTCGTGTTACCACACAAATCCAAAAATTCCCAGTTGTTTTTAACTACGTTAGTATCCTGTTAAATTTGCATGTACAATGACTAAATTTTCTAATTACTATCGCCTTCGTAATATGTATTGGCAATTAAATATTGAAATTATTCAAATGAAACATAAACAAATTCGCTTACCAGGAAAAAATGTTCCGTTCTATTTTTGACACAAAACAAGGAAAAGTGCTCCTATATACATCAATAATACTATAATCCTTCTTCTCACTAGCATACATACACTAATGTTGAAGACTTGAAACCAATTAAAATAGGCTTTTTTCATATTTATCGCATTCCAAGAAACTTGAAATGGTATATATAACATGCAATAGAGGAGTCTTCACATGTCAATAACTGCAGGAATCCTTCCCTAGCTACAGTAAACCGCCGCTGAAAATTCGAAGCCGACTGGATGAGATATTTCGAACTATAAACGAAACATTAGAGGAAGAAAATAAATGAGGCAGCCACTTGAAGGTATCCCTTGAGGGATGCATAATTATAATTTTGTTCACATTCGTTACAAGTCAGTGAGGCAGCAACCATGGCAGGTGCAAGCGTCACTGAGGTTCAGGTATCACTGGTGGGTGATGATAATGACTGGCAGCCATTACACGAGTTATGGTAAATTTTGTAACGTTGACACTTGCTTGTACAAAATGGAACCGAATGACCCTACTGTCGACAGAAGTAAAGACACGTTGCAGAGAATGCTTTTGTTGGGGCAACGTTTCGCTCCTTGTAGAGCTTTACCAGGAAGATTTGATGAATATGTTGAAGATGGTATAAAATACCAACAAATTGATGATTAAGACACGTGTGCAACGGTTGGGTATCTTTTTTGTTGTTGTTGAAACGTTTCGCCTACACAGT
This sequence comes from Cherax quadricarinatus, assembly GCF_038502225.1. Lineage (NCBI taxonomy): Eukaryota > Metazoa > Arthropoda > Malacostraca > Decapoda > Parastacidae > Cherax > Cherax quadricarinatus. The sequence continues at coordinate 17,071,882 of NC_091344.1, forward strand.
AGTCTTCTTCAGTCAAATACAGAGGCAGCTGCCTGTTGCGTCTGTACTTGACTGAAGAAGTCTACTGTGTAGGCGAAACGTTTCAACAATAAAGATATCCAACTGCTGCACATGTGTCTTAATCATCAATTCAAAGTTTATTCTCTATAAGGATTACAATGCTGAGTTTACAGAAATTTGGTTATTGTGAGGTTTACATGTAGTAAAATTGTGATTACAGAGTGTACCACTAGAACGCTTAGCATGGCTAGGCATTTCGGGCATACTTAGTTTTATTCAAGATTTGATGGAGTTCTATACAGAACGAAACGTTGTCCTAAAAAGATGTAGACAGTAAGCCTAGTGCTACTTCTCATAGTCCCCCTTGGAGCAAATTTGTTGTGGGCCTAGTTTTCCCTCAATGCCCACCAGAGGGCACTGCCTCAAGTTAAACATACACAGCCATGCCCTGGCCTCCTAGACCGGCGGCCTTCCAGACAACAAGCTCCCCTTCAGGACTGGTCTTGGCACACCTCACACTGCCCGCTGTGAACCCCATTATTCCAGTAAAGAACTTAATCAACGATGGTATATCTCGCCGACCTCTTCGCTACCCGGCAAGTTACTAGATCAACCCAAAAGGCAGATAAAACAAAGAAGCTTGTTCCGAAACATGATTTTACTAGGGAAAAACATCCAATAACATCAAGAATTAAAACCGTCTACATGTAGGAAATAAGGAGGATCCAAGCGGCATTTGCAGAAGATTATGCTAAATAAAAAATTATTCTTCGTTTATTCAGTATATAAATTTACATATTCATGAGAATATGGTAAACTAGCTTAATGGGTAGAATGACTGAGTTGATGTGCGTTGAGGCAGAGAGTTGAAGCCAGTTATCGTATCCATTGTGACAGTGAATTACATTGTGACATTGAATTACTTTGTGACAGTGAATTACATTGTGACAGTGAATTACACTGCAGGTCACTGGATCCCAAATTCGTCTCATTTTTAACAATTTCTAAAAAAGAAAAAAAAATATTCAACTGATAAATTCGACAAGAAACTCGCTACAGTTAGGTTCATAGAGATTGCATGACATGCAATTTGTAGCAATGTTGTCGGTTAGATTAAGTTAGGTTAGGTAAGGTTAGGTAAGGTAAGGTAAGGTAAGGTAAGGTAAGGTAAGGTAAGGTAAGGTAAGGTTAGGTTAGGTTAGGTTAGGTTAGGTAGGGTCAGGTAAGGTTATGTAAGGTTAGGTTAGGTAAGATTAGGTAAGGTTAGGTTAGGCTAGTTAGGAAAGATTAGGTAAGGTTAGGTTAGGGTAGGATTGGTTCGGTTCGGTAAAGTTACGTATGGTTAGGTAAGGTTAGGTTAGGTAAGATTAGGTAAGGTTAAGTAACATTAGGTAAGGTTAGGTTAGGTAAGGTTACGTAAAATTAGGTTAGGTAAGGTTAGGTTAGGTTAGGTTCTCCTTTATTCATTAAAAAAATCAATTATAACATAACACAATGAACCATAGAGCCACCGAGCCTGGTAGACGTAACTATTTCAGAATTCCACTATTTAAAGTTCCTTCATCAGTCTCCATTTGACTGCCTTTACAACAGTGAAATGATATCTTGATTTTAAGGACGGACTAAGTTATTCAGATAAACTGCAAAGAAAAGAACATTTGACATACTAAGTGAAGCTAAGGAAATGCTATCTCGCAAAGACGGAGTAACCCTTTACAAAACTCATAGATATATTAATAGTGAGGCTCATACAGAACCTGGGACGCAGGAGCAAACAAGGGACGATGTTGTGAGACTTTAAAAGTTCTTCCACTTAGGAGATCAATCAACCCTCTAGACATGACAAACAAATACCATCAAAACACAAGTGGAAACGCTAGGAATGTTTTCTGAACACTCCTTACCCCTGTTTACCTAGTCAATCCCCCACCCGTTCCCTGATTTCTTTGCAACTGTCATTACGATTTCGTGAACCTAGTAGTATAATAAGTACATGGACGTTGGTTCCCTGATATTTGCGTCCGAGTGTTCGCGGAATAAACCCTACCACGGGTAGGGTTTGAATCCGCGGTCAGAGAGTCTCAAAACTCCAGACCGTCGCGTTAGCCACTGGCTAACGAGACGGTCTGGAGTTTTGAGACTCTCTGACCGCGGGTTCAAACCCCACCCGTGGTATGGCTTGTTTGCAATCGTGTCATTACGATTTCGTGAGTCACGTTTGCCGAATGTGGTGGGTCGTATCCTGGGAAAGAGGATCAAAGGGCCCTAATAGAAATAAGCCTGAGCGTCTTTCTTGGGTTATTTTGGGTTATAACAAGCCTTCCTGGTTAATAATCTAAATAAAGTCATCATTATAAACTTATATAAGAACACACAAAACAAAATTATGTAACAAAGAGAAAATATCACGAACACACTTAACACAACTGTATCATCTGGGACTACCAGAACTGAAGTACCGACACAATACGTAGACCATAAACACAGAAAAAGAAGAGAGCACCATACCCTGGGTGGAATAATTCACAAATACTCCACATGTAGGAGATAGGCTTATGACGACGTTTCGGTCCGACGTACACCATTAACTAGTCACACAAGTCTGCGTGACTTGTTAATAGTTCAAGTCGGACCGAAACATCGTCACGAGTTTCAGCCTCCTAAGTGCGGATTATTTGTGTACAACCATTGAGATTTCATTCTAACGAAGTTCATTTTAAAGCCCAGGTCGATCTGAGATATAACCTTTCCCCCGAATGTCTCCCACAACAATCGACTAACACCAAATTACTTATTTACTGCTAGGGAACTAGGGAAAGTAATTGTATTATTATTATTATTATTATTATTATTATTATTATTATTATTATTATTATTATTATCAAATAATAAAGCGCTATAGATGTAAGCAGACTCGCCTCCACCCGCCCAAGGTTGAACCTGGGTACCTCGGTTGTAAGACAAAGAGGCTGCTCCTGAAGAACGATCCAGGTGCTAAGAAGTTAGAGTATACAAACAACCAGATCCATGTTGACTAACTAACGAAAAGTTAAGAAAATGATTAGCTAAACAAGAGTGTGCAAGCCAGGCTGTGTACTCTTGATTAAGGTTTAGCGGAAAATATCAAGAATTCTTTATTGAACATCGACCACGGAGGAAACAATGTATGATGGATGGTACGAATGTGTTTTGGGTGAACACTACAACCGTAACTAAGCAGTTACTTGACCAACATCGTATATGTGTAGCCAGAAATATTAATGTTTTCAAGAATGATGATTGCAACACCCTTCTCCGTAGTTACCTGGATATGTAGCTAATAGTTACTATTTGTTTTGGTTTAGAAAGTCACGTGAGCAAACACTAGGACATACTTATCAGGTCCTGAGACCTAATAAGTATGTCCTAGTGTTTGCGCTCACGTGTCTTTCTAAATCAAGACCTAATAAGTATGTCCTAGTGTTTGCGCTCACGTGTCTTTCTAAATCAAGACCTAATAAGTATGTCCTAGTGTTTGCGCTCACGTGTCTTTCTAAATCAATTTGTTTGTATTTATTACCAAGGTTTATACTAGTTTTTTTATCCTTAAATTTGCAGCCTAAGAGATGTTACCTCAACTCATTTCAAAGAGCGGCTCTAGCTGGTCGACCCACAACAGTAGACTAACACGTCTGATGAAAATGGTATAAAATAATGACAAGTTGATGATTAAGACGCATTTGCAACAGTTGGGTATCTTTATTGTTGAAACATTTCGCCTACGTGGTAGGCTTTTTCTGTCAAATACAAAGGAGTGTGTATTGTGGCAGGTAAAAGTAATTTAATTAGTCATATTTACTGCTAGGTAAAGAGATAAAGCAGGTGAAAGGTAAAGTGTCCTTAAGTCTCAACTTGTCCAGAATCGAACCCGGATCCTTTGGTTGTACACTACGAATTACGAGCCGCTTTATTAAAATTAACTCCTGTGCCTCACTCGTAACTCTGCCATGTAGCGCAAACTTGCAGTATCATGGGTACTGTTTCTCTGCTGCCGGTAACTTCCCAATTACCATTGATAATATCTAAGCTTCAAATAATCGATTTCATCCTCGTGCTTTGCCAAATATTCATAATGCTTCTAATCTTGTGTCTAAATATTATTGTCAGATATATCTACTGGAAGAATAGCAAAACAAAATGAAAACAAAAATAGGTTTAATTTTAAATTAACAACAGTATGAGTCAAATGCACTGTTTGTTAAAACATTGTGTAACCCTGCAAGAAGGAACACACAGCGCCCAGGAAATGTCAAGCAGATAGAGGTTGATCGTTGACAAGAAAGGGTAGCTTATATTCTTCAAATAAAGAGCCCTCCTTGCAGGTTTGATGGCATGTTTCCCATTCCATATGAAAACAAAGAACTACCAGACAGTAGCATCCTAGAATCATAATATATACAGTGAGGGGAGAGAGAGAGAGAGAGAGAGAGAGAGAGAGAGAGAGAGAGAGAGAGAGAGAGAGAGAGAGAGAGAGAGAGAGAGAGAGAGAGAGAGAGAGAGAGAGTGTACTCGCCTAATTGTACTCACCTAATTGTGGTTGCAGGGGTCGAGACTCTGCTCCTGGCCCCGCCTCTTCACTGATCGCTACTAGGTCCTCTCCCTCTCTGCTTCCTGAGCGTTGTCATACCTCTTCTTAAAACTATGTATGGTTCCTGCCTCCACTACTTCACTTGCTAGGCTATTCTACTTCCTGACGACTCTATGACTGAAGAAATACTTCCTAACATCCCTGTGACTCGTCTGAGTCTTCAGCTTCCAGTTGTGACCCTTTGTTTCTGTGTCCCCTCTCTGGAACATCCTATCTCTGTCCTATCTGTGTGCGTGTGTTTGTGTGTGTGTGTGTGTGTGTGTGTGTGTGTGTGTGTGTGTGTGTGTGTGTGTGTGTGTGTGTGTGTGTGTGTGTGTGTGTGTACTGACCTATATGTGGTTGCAGAGTCGATTCAAAGCTCCTGGCTCCGCCTCATCTTTGCTCGCTACTAGGTCGACTCACCCGTCTTCAAGTCTTACTGCACCTCTTCTTAAAGCTATGTGTGGTTCCTCCCTATACTACTTTACTTTCCAGATTATTCCACTTCCTGACAACTCTAAGGCTGAAGAAATACTTCCTAACATACCTATGACTCATCTGAATTTTCAACTTCGTTTTCTGTGTGTCCCTTTGCCTCTGTCCCATCTCTGCAACATTCTGGCCCTGTCCCACATGTCAATTACTCTCAGTATGTTATTCTTGTCTCGAGTGTCTTCAGGTTGAATTCCCTTTAACCTTTCCTCATAGGACATACCCCTTTAGCTCCGGGACTAGTCTTGCTGCAAACCTTTGCATTTTCTCTAAGTTCTTGACGAGCTTAACCAGGTATGGGTTCCATACTAGTGCTGTGTACTCCAGTATGGATCAGATGTACACCGTGTACGGTATCATGAATGACTCCTTATTTAAACGTCGAAAAGTTATTCTTAGGTTTGCCAGACTCGAATTTGCTGCAGCAGTTATTTGGTTAATGTGCACCTAAGGTGATTTGCTTGGTATGATACTCAACCCAAAGTCTTTCTCCCTAAGTGAGGTTTGCAGCCATAGTCCGCGAGCCTCTACTGCGTCTGCTGTCTTCTTTGTTCTTTCCCTCAATGGTGGGGTTTAAATTCCGGGATCCATTTATCAGACCAAAGCTGCCACCTGCCCAGATCTATTTGTAACCTTTCCTGGTCCTCCTCCTCTTGTAGTCTCCTCATTAATTCCAAGTCGTCTGGGAACAAGGATACCTCTGATTCTATCCCTTCCGTCAAGTCATTCACGTATACAAGAAACAGCACTAGGTATAGGACTGATCTTTGTGGAACCCCACTCGTCACATGCACCCACTGCAACACGTCTTCACGGACCATCACTCGTTGATTCTTTCCTGTCAGGTATACCTTGATCCAATGTAGAGCTTTTCTTATTATTCCTGCCTGCTCCTCTAGCTTTTGTACCAATCTATTGGGCTGTACTGTGTCAGAAGCATTCTTACAGTCCAAGAAAATGCATCTACCCATTCCTCTCTCTCTCTCCTCTGTGTGTGTATGTGTGTGTGTGTGTGTGTGCATGAGGCACCTCATGTTCAGCCCATCTCTATCACCCAACTATCTTCTCTCTATCCTGACACACATAAGTTAGCTGTATTGTTTACTGGCATCAGCTGCTTTAAACAGCTGTTTGTATGCAGCAGCGAGCAATGTGTCCATCACCACAGCCATCTCTTGCACTGACACCTCTTTCACCCGTCCCCTGGCCCTCCTCAGATCCATCTCTCTCTCCCTCTCACTTATTTTGCATCCTGATGGCACGTTTGCTGGTCATCTCACTCGTCCAGCAACTCACCGTCTGAAGCAGCTGGTGCAACTCGTCATTTTTCTGTTTCACATCTCTCTGCTACCTCTCTTAGAAGCTTGTCACACCATAATCATCTCCGTTTCACCTGTGGTTGTAACATGTGGCTTTATCTTTCTTCTCCTCTCACTCCTCCTCCTCCATGTTCTCCTGCAAATAAAACACATTCGCTGACGCGTAGTATCACTCCACACTCACCTTCAGCGATCTCCCACGATATGTAATACCTCTCCTGAAGGTGCAATTGTCTCACTTCCATATTTGGCCAGACGGTTCAAGCCTTGTCCCCAACCTGCTACTTGATACGTTTGTATCCCATTAGTTTCTCACGAGGCTGCATAATCCGTGAACTTTCAACTCAACGCCAGTGTTTCTAATGTCATCAGTGCCATCTTCTACAATCACAGACCACTAGCTCCCGTCACTACAATCCCTAACATGCCAAACCACTACCACCCGGTCACTGCCGTACCTAACACCCCCAGACCAATACCTCCCGTCACAACAATACCCTACTACCCTAGACCACTGCCTCCTGTCACTGTAGGCGCTGACACTCGATCATAAAATCTATAAACTATGGCGAATGTTGTCCAATAAATAACTGAATAGTTATATTGAAATTTTAACTCTCTATTGACACCAAACCAGACTCACTGATAACAATGTCACACCAATAAACAACATTCGTTGCGTCTGCTGCCACAGTTCCAAGTCCATACCAGTAGATACCAGATCAATTTCATACTAATCCCAGAATACACCAGTAAAATCTTTGGGTTTGTAATGAAGCCTACTAATGCTCAGACTACTTCCAAAACACCATGCCCACACTAGCCATGACTAGTTAAACCAAGTCATCATACGGTACCGGGTACCAAACCAGTTAGTTCTTCCCTCACAACCACGCTAATCCAACACCACAGTCATCTTCCATACTCACAACCATCTATACCATCTCTCAATCCCACCCCTCAACATAACCACCACACCAGGTCACCACCATCACTACAACACCCGTTCACCATCACCACCCACCACCATCACCGCCACAACAGTATACATCTTTTGACCATCACCACTACCATTCCCAGAACTGCAATTTCGCCTGCCTTAAATGGGACCGTTAGTACAAACCGTATTTCAGTCTGGAGAGTACAAGTAAGCTAAGAATATCATTATCGACATCGTAAACCAATAGATGGCAAGCAGATGATAATAGTATTTTAAAGCTTAGCACTTGTACTTCCTAGACTGAGCAATGTTGCACGCTAAGGGCTCCATTAAAGGTTGGTAAAATTGCAGACCTGGAGAATGTGCAGAGAGCTTTCACTCCTGTATAAATCAAAACACCTGAACTACTGGAAACTCATAGAATTCCTAAAATCTTACTCCCTGGAGTTCAGGCGAGAAATATAATTTGTATACAGAAGCTGAAAAAAAGCTGGCTCTAAATCTACACATTGAAATTTCTCCTTAATGAAGCGGGAAGCATAGTTTACAGGGCAAAATGTTCCCAATTAAAAGTTGGGGCGCTATAAGTATATGAAGAGATAATTCTTGAAGAAACGAGATCAGTTTCTTAAAAATATTGCTGACCAGACACACTGTGATTCCTTCGAAAATCGACAGTTTGACTGACCAGACTGTCAACCAGGAGGCTTGAACTAATGCCCGGAACAAAAGTAATCTAACTACTACTGTGGCATGCAAAGAGTACGTAACCTTTATTCGGCGCATGTACACACCCTCATTGAAAGGCTATCTCCCCCAACCAGCGAACCAGGGGCTAAGGGTTGACGATGGGGCCCCGTCGTTCAATCAGTACCAAGGTTCCAGCCAATGAGAAGATGGTTTTGGCAATCGCAGAGGTGATGTGGGTACCACTCACCCGTCTGCCCTTGTCATTCCCATTCTAGAGCTGTTTGAAGCACGGTCTGCTCTCTAGTGGTTTCTATTCTGCCTTGCTTACCGTGGAGTGCACTAATACCTATTGTTGTACATAGTGTATATAGTGTATATACTTTGTTCTAAATTGGTGAAGGATAATGTAAGTCAAAAAATTTTCTGCTGTGTTTATTTTGCTCCCTTTACACCCAGGATAACAGGCCTTTGGGACTCCTGGGTTGTAATAACTACCATGACCAACTAGCCCAATACCAGTGCCATCTCCCACCACTACTATACTGATATTCCACCATTACCACCTCCCACTTCACCACCCCAAGCAGCCTACCACCACCACCACCACCACCACTACCAAACCTTACTACCACTACCAACCCTTACTACTACCACCATCACTATCAACCCTTACTACCACCACTACCAACTCTTACTACCACCACTACCACTACCAACCCTTACTACCACCACCACTACCAACCCTTACTTCCACCATTACCAACCCTTACTACCACTACCAACCCTTACTACCACCACTACCAACCCTTACTACCACTACCTCCACTACCAACCCTTACTATCACCACCACCACTATTAACCCTTACTATCACCACCACTACCAACCCTTACTATCACCACCACACTACCAACCCTTACTATCACCACCACCACCACTACCAACCCTTATTACCACTACCAACCCTTACTACCACTACCAACCCTTACTATCACCACCACCACTACCAACCCTTACTATCACCACCACCACTACCAACCCTTACTACCATTACCACCTCTACCAACCCTTACTACCACCACCACCACCACCACCACCACCAACACTACCAACCCTTGCTATCACCACCGCCACTACCAACCCTTACTATCACCACCACTATCAACCCTTACTATCACCACCACCACTACCAACCCTTACTACCACTACCACCTCTACCAACCCTTACTATCACCACCACCACTACAACCCTTACTATCACCACCACCACTACCAACCCTTACTATCACCACCACCACTACCAACCCTTACTATCACCACCACTACCAACTCTTACTATCACCACCACCACTACCAACCCTTACTATCACCACCACCACTACCAACCCTTACTATCACCACCACCACTACCAACCCTTACTATCACCACCACCACTACCAACTCTTACTATCACCACCACCACTACCAACCCTTACTATCACCACCACCACTACCAACCCTTACTATCACCACCACCACTACCAACCCTTACTATCACCACCACCACTACCAACCCTTACTATCACCACCACCACTACCAACCGTTACTATCACCACCACCACTACCAACCCTTACTATCACCACTACCACTACCAACCCTTACTACCACCACCACTACCAACCCTTACTTCCACCATTACCAACCCTTACTACCACTACCAACCCTTACTACCACCACTACCAACCCACTACCAACCTACCAACCCACTACCAACCCTTACTATCACCACCACCACTATTAACCCTTACTATCACCACCACTACCAACCTTTACTATCACCACCACACTACCAACCCTTACTATCACCACCACCACCACTACCAACCCTTATTACCACTACCAACCCTTACTACCACTACCAACCCTTACTATCACCACCACCACTACCAACCCTTACTATCACCACCACCACTACCAACCCTTACTACCACTACCACCTCTACCAACCCTTACTACCACCACCACCACCACCAACACTACCAACCCTTGCTATCACCACCGCCACTACCAACCCTTACTATCTACCACCCTTACTATCACCACCACCACTACCAACCAACCACCACTACCAACCCTTACTATCACCACCACCACACCACCACTACCAACCCTTACTATCACCACCACCACTACCAACTCTTACTATCACCACCACCACTACCAACTCTTACTATCACCACCACCACTACCAACTCTTACTATCACCACCACCAACACCACTACAACCCTTACTATCACCACCACCACTACAACCCTTACTATCACCACCACCACTACCAACCCTTACTATCACCACCACTACCAACTCTTACTATCACACACCACCACTACCACTACCCCTTACTATCACCACCACCACTACCAACCCTTACTATCACCACCACCACTACCAACCCTTACTATCACCACCACCACTACCAACCCTTACTATCTACCAACCCTTACTATACCTTAACCACCACTACCAACCCTTACTATCACCACCACCACTACCACCCACTACCACCACTACCACCCTTCTATCATCACCACCACTACCACCCTTCTATCATCACCACCACTACCACCCTTCTATCATCACCACCACTACCAACCCTTACTATCACCACCACCACTACCAACCCTTACTATCACCACCACCTTTACACCACCACTCATACAGATAATAGCACCTGACTAGTACTCTCCACCTTTCTCTTGTCGAGTGAGCTACACCTACAGCTCACCCCCGCATAAACACATGTTTGTACTATGGCACAGCAATCAGGTACTCCTGCGTACCAGCCAACCAGTGCGCGCACTCTCGCCAACTTATTTCAAATTTACTGGAAGAGTTACACAATTTACTTGACGAAATAAAAAAAAAATTCCTTAAAGATACAGACAGACAGCTGTATAATCCTACGGGTTTAGCGCTTCCCCTTGATTATAATAATAATAATAATATTACAGACAGACAGTTTCCTCCCTCTCTCCCTACCTCTAACACTCTCACCTTGATAGACGTATACAACACAAGAGAGGAACATACTAAATAACTAAGGATTTAAGAAATCATAAACTGTGGATGGCATAGTCAGTGAAAGCGTGTGTATGTGTGCTCACCTATCTGTGGTTGCAGGGGTCGATTCACAGCTCCTGGCCCCGCCTCTTCGCTGGTTGCTACTAGATCCACTCTCCCTGCTCTATGAGCTTTGTCGTATCTCTTCTTAAAGCCATGTATAGATCCTGCCTCCACTACATACCTCTCCAGACTGTTCCACTTCTGACAACTTTATGACTGAGAAAATACTGCCTGACATTCCTGTGACTCATCCGAGTTTTCAGCTTCCAGTTGTGTCTCCCTGTTGCTATGTCACATCTCTGAAACATTCTGTCCCTATCGACCTTGTCAATTCCTCTCAGTATTTTATATGTTGTTATCATTCCCCCCCCCCTATCCCTCCTGTCTTCCAGTGTTGTCAGGTTGATTTCCCTTAACCTCTCCTCGTAGGACATACACCTTAGCTCCGGGACTAGTCTTGTTGCAAACCTTTGCACTTTCTCTAAATTTCTTGACGTGCTTGACCAGGTGTGGGTTCCATACTGGTGCTGCATACTTCATTATAGGCCTGACGTACGCAGTCTACAGTGTCTTGAATGACCCCTTACTTATGTGTTGAAACGCTATTCTTAGGTTTGCCAGGCGCCCATATGCTGCAGCAGTTATCTGGTTGATGTGAGCCCCAGGAGATGTGCTCGTTATGATACTCACCTAGAGATCCTTTTCCTTGAGTGAGGTTTACGGCCTTTGGCCACCTAGCCTGAACTCCGTCTGCGGTCTTCTCTGACCCTTCCCAATCTTCATGACTTTGCACTTGATCTACCTAGAGGTGATTCCGGGGATCAACGCTCCCGCGGCCCGGTCCATGACCAGGCTTCCCGGTGGATCAGGGCCTGAACAACTAGGCTGTTACTGCTAGCCGCATGTAGTGCAACGTACGAAATATAGCCCAGCTGATCCGGCACTGACTTTAGGTATCTGTCCAGCGCCCTCTTGAACGCAGCCAGGGGTCTATTGGTAATTCCCTTTATGCTTGGTGGGAGGCTGTTGAACAGTCTTGGGCCCCGGACACCTATTGTGTTTTCTTTTAGTGTACTAATGGCGCCCCTACTTTTCATTGGGGGTAAGTTACACCGCCTACCAAATCTTTTGCTTTCATAGGGAGCGATTTCTGTGTGCAGATTAGGGTCCAGTCCCTCCACGATTTTCCAGGTGAGGATTATGATGTATCTCGCCTGAGCTCTAGTGAGTAAAAGTGCCTCTAAGCGTTCCCAGTAGTTAAGGTGTTTGACGGAACTTATATGTGCAGTAAAGATCCTCTGTACATTCTCTATTATTATTATTATTATAATCAAGGGGGAAGCGCTAAACCCGGAGGATTATACAGCGCCTGGGGGGGGGGATGTGGAAGGCATTCAGGCTTAATTCGGGGAACTGGAGCACAGATCCAATTCCCTAAATCAAGAGCCCCTCACCAAGATGTACATTCTCTAGATCTACAATTTCACCTGCATTGAATGGAGATGTTAATGTACAGCAATATTCCAGCCTAGTGAGAACAAATGATTTAAAAAGTATCATCACTGGCTTGGCATATCTTGTTTTGAAGGTTCTCATTATCCATCCTATCATTTTCCTCGCAGATGTGATAGTGGCACTGTTGTGATCCTTGAAGGTGAGATCCTCAGACATTACTACTCCCAGATCATTCACATTACTTTTCCGCTCTATTGTGTGTGTGTGTGTGTGTGTGTGTGTGTGTGTGTGTGTGTGTGTGTGTGTGTGTGTGTGTGTGTGTGTAAGCGCGTAACACAATGGCATCTTGGTACAGAAGAGAAAACACCTTGGACAAATTTTTTCTAGTGAGAATGGCTTGATCTGAGAGGAACGTGACCTCTCAGTGAATACATTCTTTCCTCTACTATTGGACTACACCTCTTCTTCTGACAGTACATAATTCTCCATACTGTCACTTAAACTTCACATTGTTTCAGACTATGGAACAAAAGCCTTCTCCAAGCTGAGGGACTGACCACCTTAAAACTACGTCTTCAAGGGTGATGGACCGATTACATCGTCTTCGCATCTCTACTGCTCCTGCCTACTTTCTGTACTCGTCTGAAGAAGCCTATTGTGTAGGCGAAACGTTTCGGAATAAAGATGCCTAACTGCTGTCTATGTATCTTACCTACCAACCTATCGGTATTGTATACTATTTTGATATTCAAACACAGTCTTTAATGACTAAGTTCCAACTTGCATTCCTTAAGTAACCTTGAAAATAATGAAAGTCTCACTCAATTCTAACCCCTCTCACTCATATTTATCTAACCTATATCTGAACCTACTCAAGCTTTCAACTTGAATGATCATACTAGGTAGATCGTTCCACTTACCGACTACTCTATTCCAAAACCATAAGAACATAAAAGGAACACTTGAGCAGCCCCATACTAGGCACATCTTTCTCAAACCTAAACCCAGTAACGAAAATATTTGCCTAACCCATTTTTATTGCTACCCAAGGAATAAGCTGTGATTTAAGGAAGGTCACGTGTGGAGAAGGTAGATACATAACCAAGTGTGTCAGGAGCCATTCTTGAGCAAAGTGTCTAACGTCAGTTTCTAAAATATATCCTCAAATCAAGGTTTTGTTTGCCAGTGATGATAGCGTGCAGCCATTCGTATACAACACTATTATTAGTATATATGAATCAGATATAAATATGCCAGGAAACCAATATCCATTGCTCATAAATTCTACCCGCTACAGGGCCATTAAATTAAAAAAATATTATATTTGTTATGATGTAGAGTTTCAGAGATGAAATCGCCTTGATTATATGATATTAGCAAATGGTTAACCCATAATTATATTAACGATCGTTAATCTTTGTAAATATTGTATTTTTTTTATGAAGGTATGACTTATAATGCTGGTTAATTGCTAGCTAGATTTACTATATAACAAGATAACTCTGTTCTTGTCCGAGGTGGAGCAGGGAACCGGTGAGAGTGAACCATGAATGTGAACTAGGCTCACCAACCTCCACGCTCACCACCACTATATATATGTCGTGCTGAATAGGCAAAGTTGCTCAATTAGGAAGAACGCATTTAAAATTGTCTTTTCTAAAATTTTCTCTTATACGTTTAAAGATATATATTTTTTCATTTATGGTAATGTAAAAATCAATAATTTTGTACCAAAGAACCTTAGAAAAACTTACCTAACTTTAATATAACAAGCACAATTTAATTTAGCCTAATCCAACTAAATATATTCTAGATAAGTTTATAATAATATAATAATCAAAGTAATATATTTTTTTCGTTAGATTCAGAACGACTGTTGCGAAATTATTGCATACACAAATTTTCGCTTGCCTTATTCGGTAAGAAGAGCTTTGCTATTTAAGCCAAAATTGCAATTTTTACCTATTCGGCACGATATAAATGTTCCTTGATAATGTGAGTAGTCACCAAAGCGCTTGGAATTTCTCTTCTTTCACAGTGGCTGTTTTGCAGATTCTGAAATCACCTGTTTACTGTGATCTTATTGCACACACACACACACACACACACACACACACACACACACACACACACACACACACACACACACACACACACACACACACACACACACACACTGTAGTATGGTGACCCGAAAAGCATTTTTACCATCAATCACTGTCTCGCCAGAGGTAATGTTTTTGCTGCTCAGGAAACCCTCTTAGAAGAGCCTTATAATTGTCTAAGAATCGTTTTAGACCAAAGAACAGTTTCAGGAAAGTGTTGAAACCCTCTTAGAACAAACAGTATTAGGAACATCTTAGACACATATTACTGATGATATACAACAGGGATCTCCAAACTGCGGCTCCATCCAACTTCAATTATGTATAAATAGTAAAACTAATAAACCCTCATTTTCACTCACTTATTCATTCATTTAAATTTATTTAATAAAACTGATTTATTTCTTTGGACCTCAAAAAAAATTGTAAAACATACGATGTGGCAACTGTAGTGAAAAGTTTGGAACCCCTGACATACATAAGAACATAAGAACATAAGAAAGGAGGAACACTGCAGCAGGCCTGTTGGCCCATACTAGGCAGGTCCTTTACAATTCATCCCACTAACAAAACATTTGACCAACCCAATTTTCAATGCCACCCAAGAAATAAGCTCCGATGTACAAGTCCCACTCAAATCCAACCCCTCCCACTCATGTACTTATCCAACCTAAATTTGAAACTACCCAAAGTCCTAGCCTCAATAACCCAACTAGGTAGACTGTTCCACTCATCAACTACCCTATTTCCAAACCAATACTTTCCTATGTCCTTTCTAAATCTAAACTTATCTAATTTAAATCCATTACTGCGGGTTCTCTCTTGGAGAGACATCCTCAAGACCTTATTAATATCCCCTTTATTAATACCTATATTCCACTTATACACTTCGATCAGGTCTCCCCTCATTCTTCGTCTAACAAGTGAATGTAACTTAAGAGTCTTCAATCTTTCTTCATAAGGAAGATTTCTAATGCTATGTATTAATTTAGTCATCCTACGCTGAATGTTTTCTAACGAATTTTTGTCCATTCTGTAATATGGAGACCAGAATTGAGCTGCATAATCTAGGTGAGGCCTTACTAATGATGTATAAAGCTGCAGTATGACCTCTGGACTTCTGAAACAATACCGAGAATCTGATAAATAAGACAAGACACACGCACATGTGTCTTATTCATCAAATTCTGGGTATTTCATATCATCAATAATGTGATGCTTGTTTGACATACTGTCTTCTGCAACTCTTTTATTAAACACCCGTTTAGTTTGACCTACTTCCACTAATAGGCCACGCACACTTGTAACGTCACCTCCAGCTTGTGCTCCTAGTGTATAAGATCTGGCTGCATGCCTCTACTTTAGGCTGAGGTACTGACTATTACCTATACCACAAAATTACAACTTCTGCTGCCTCCACTGTTACAGACGATATATTCTGGCAATAATAACAGCTGTGTTTTGCACGTGGCTCTTATCATTTTAGAACCATCGTAGAACCTCCTTAACACCATCTTATAACATCTTTAAGACCATTTTAGAACCTTAAGGTCATCTTAGAACCTCCTTAAGACCATCTTAGAACCTCCTTCAGTCCATCTTAGAACCTCCTTCAGTCCATCTTAGAACCCTCTAAGAACAGCCTTATAAACGTCTTTAAAGCCTTGGTAACACCTCAGAATCGCTTAGAGCTGTCTTAGAAACGCTAAAACCTGTCTCAGAATCGCTGAGAGCTATCTTAGAATCCCCAAGGGGTGTATTAGAATCGCTGAGAGCTGTATCGGAATCACTAAGAGCTGTCTAAGAATCGCTGAGAGCTGTATTGGAATCACTAAGAGCTGTCTAAGAATCGCTGAGAGCTGTCTTAGATTCGCTTACCGATGTCTTAGTATCGCTGAGGGCTGTCTTAGAATCACTAAGAGCTGTCTTAGAATCGTTGAGAGCTGTCTTAGAGGCAAGACACCAATTAAATATCTCTCGGCTGGACTAACAGCACGAACAGCCTGAAGCCAAAAACAAGTTCCTCTGCAAATAAGTTCCACAATTTCTAATTGAACTTGAACAGCTGTACAAGACCACAATCAACTGATAAAACCATAATTCAAGACTCGCAAAAAAATAAAAATCGTTCTTGCATATTGAGCTTCGTATTGAAAGTACACTAATACGGCCTGTAATTATTATTATAATTATAATCATTATATTACTATTATTATACAAATAATTCGCCGGAATCCATAACACAGAGTTTTAACTATACTGATACGCAAATATTTGAGGCTTCTTCAATGTATAGGAAGAAGTAACGAAAAATAAGATTTTCTCATAGCAGATTATTATATGTTCACGAATGCTAATATTAGATATGTTAGAAAAAAATCAGAAGACTCTCTCCCTACTCTCTGGGGAGGAGCTTTTCCCATGATGCTTCACATCATCAGCTGAGCATAGAGGAGCGTGTCCCATGATCATTCACATCATCAGCTGAGCATAGAGAGGAGCGTGTCCCATGATCATTCACATCATCAGCTGAGCACAGAGAGGAGCGTGTCCCATGATCATTCACATCATCAGCTGAGCACAGAGAGGAGCGTGTCCCATGATCATTCACATCATCAGCTGAGCACAGAGAGGAGCGTGTCCCATGATCATTCACATCATCAGCTGAGCACAGAGAGGAGCGTGTCCCATGATCATTCACATCATCAGCTGAGCACAGAGAGGAGCGTGTCCCATGATCATTCACATCATCAGCTGAGCACAGAGAGGAGCGTGTCCCATGATCATTCACATTGGCATACTGTTTAAAGAGCTGTGTTTCACAAAATGGCCATGCCTCGTGTATTTTGTCTAGTTAATTTAATATGTTTACTCTGCACCCCACACCCATGGTGTGAGCGGTAGTCAAAGGATTACAGGGGCACATTATGGGTCCAGGAACTGGGCCGCAAAGTTTTGAAAGCTGAACAAGTCATAGCGGTAAGACACATTTTATAACATTTACAACATAAGTTACAGTGGTAGTGAACTATTTACGTTTATATCTGGTCACAATCGTAATGAGTTAATTATGCAAACATGAATTAGGTCACACACAGAAAAAAGTTTAAGTGGTAATGCGTTATTTGTGTACCTGATGACCAGGACTTAATTCCTCGCAGTGTTGGGTAAGACTGAACACTTGAAAACTGAAACATTTGTGCAACATTTGGGAATCTTCACTGAGGAAATGTTTCGCCAGCCAGAGGCGTCCTCAGTCCAATACAGAGAATAACAGAGCAAAATGCACAGGAGTATGAGGTAATCAATCCCTCAGCCTGGAGTCGATGTGTTCATTACATCAGTCTTGTATGTAAGCCACTTCTCTACATATGTGCGGAGAAGCGTCTTATATTCTGTAGTCATGTGAGTAGAAGCAGAAGGAGACGGAGTCACCATTGAACAAATCCACTGGTGTAAATAGGTCATGTCTACACGATTTTTTTAAAAACTACTTTCTGCTTACCTCAAAAAAATTAAAATATTTCGACTTAAAATCAATTATTTTACAGTCAGAATAGCAAATCTCTCAGATTTTATTGTACACTTCATATAAGTATAAGAAATATTTAAAAAAAATAAGAAAAATGAGCTAAAATGTTATTTTATTGCAGGAAATCCCTATATCAAGATCCCCAGCTGTTGCAGTGTCTGACAGGTGTGATGATAATAGTTTTGAAAACCATTATCGTCACAAGACTGAGCAGCACTTCGAGGGTGTGAAGAGGGAGGTGGTACCAACAAGGCATCACTATACTAATGATGGTGACTGAAGAAGTCACTTTGGGCGAAACGTTTTCATTCATGACTGTCCAGAACTGTACACAAGTGTATTTTTATCACAGCATTTTGAGGTGTTCAGAGACGTGAAACCTCATATAAAGCACCAGTGAGTAAACCTCATATAAAGCACCAGTGAGTAAACCTCATATAAAGCACCCAGTGAGTAAACCTCATATAAAGCACCAGTGAGTAAACCTCATATAAAGCACCAGTGAGTAAACCTCATATAAAGCACCAGTTGGTAAACCTCATATAAAACACCAGTGAGTAAACCTCATATAAAACACCAGTGAGTAAACCTCATATAAAGCACCCAGTGGGTAAACCTTATATAAAGTACCAGTGAGTAAACCTCATATAAAGCACCAGTGGATGAAACCTCATATAAAGCACCAGTGGGTAAACCTCATATAAAGCACCAGTGGGTAAACCTCATATAAAGCACCAGTGGGTAAACCTCATATAAAGCACCAGTGAGTGAAACTTCATATAAAGCACCAGTGAGTGAAACCTTATATAAAGCACCAGTGGGTAAACCTTATATAAAGCACCAGTGAGTAAGCCTTATATAAAGCACCAGTGGGTAAACCTTATATAAAGCACCAGTGAGTAAGCCTTATATAAAGCACCAGTGGGTAAACCTTATATAAAGCACCAGCGAGTAAACCATATATATAAAGCACCAGCGAGTAAACCTTATATAAAGCACCAGTGGGTGAAATCTTATATAAAGCACCAGTGAGTGAAACCTCATATAAAGCACCAGTGGGTGAAACGTTATATAAAGCACCAATGGGCGAAACGTCGCATTATTAATAAAAGGTTTCTTTAATGACAGTGACTTTTAATCATCATTTGTGTGCTCATAGCCATTTATTGAAGGTTCAAGATGGCGGGCGTTCAAGACATCAGTGTCACGCTATAACCTCGGCGACAATCCACACAACTATGGTTGTTTACAATAGTGTCACAGGAGAACGTAATTACTTGCGACAGGAGTTCAATAGTCACGTTTTCCTCTCAGAGAAAGTTACGAGGGAAATTTTCAAAGGATAAAAAATAATAACAAGAGATTTGTTGTGCCTTGTTCAAAAGATAAATAGATTTCATGCGCTGTTAAAAAGGAGAGAGAGAGAGAGAGAGAGAGAGAGAGAGAGAGAGAGAGAGAGAGAGAGAGAGCTAACCTAGGCTAAGAAGAGCTAACGAGGCCACTATTGTCAAAGTATCACACTTGCATCCACTTCGAGGAAGCGAGAAGCAAGCTTCTATACCACAAGACGGGCAGAAAGCAGCAACTTCACTCTGGTTGTACCCTTCTCCAGAACATCACTTCATCCGAAATCATTTATCCCCAGGATGACTCGAGTCTGGAACATATTCGTACAGCATTATGATGTCAACGAGATAGTCAGTTGATCAAATGAAAATGCTGGCCCACAGATGGCTCCAACTTCATCCTGTTCCCTACTTGTATGTCTCATAACGATAAAAATACTTGTATGTTTAATAACAATAAAAATGATTTCAGATGAGCTGATGTAGGTAACAGCTCTTAGCTTGTCAATAAAGTTAGGAATCCTTAACCTGTAAATAGCTTGTCAATAAAGCTAGGGATCCTTAACAAACCCTGTGTAAAGAGAGAGAGAGAGAGAGAGAGAGAGAGAGAGAGAGAGAGAGAGAGAGAGAGAGAGAGAGAGAGAGAGGTAGGTAGGTTTAAGACAGTCATGATTTTTTTTAATTTCATATTATTTTGTAAATCCTGCAAACATGGGAAACAGGATAGACGAGGTAACACTGTACATAATGGAAAGTATATTCAATTACTGGCTACTGAACTCACTACGATATTCAGGGTGTTAAACCACGAGCTATTTCGACCATCTCGTGGTTTACTAGACTGGTTGTAGTAGTAGTAGTAGTGAGTTGTCCATCTTGTGGTTTACTAGACTGTTTGTAGTAGCAGAAGTAGTAGTAGTGACTTGACCATCTTGTAGTTTACCACGCTGGTTGTGAGCTGACGATCTCTGGGATATATGTAGTTTTTCCAGCGCAAGGCTTAGTACAGACTAGCCTCGTCTGCTGTTCTCCTAAGAGTATCATCTCTCACACATAGGCTAGCTACGGCATTACGTAGTGTTCTGCAGCAAAGTCAAGTGTTTCTTATGCTGGGAGTCATCATCGCCGCTGTCTACAAGTTGAATCAATATTTTCGACTCCAGGAAAGATAGTTGACGATGTTACAGCGTGAACCAAAGAAGTGAACCCGATAATCAAGGTTAGCTAATAAACTATAAGTATTAAAACTTAAAAGTTGCTTGGCAGGTGTAAACAGAGGAACTTTCTTCAGCTTTAAATTCGTCCAAAAATTCATTATAACATTCAGAAAGTATTCTAACATTCCCTTGGAAGATGTCAAAATGTTGGTAATCACCTAAATTACGCAGGAACTCAAGATTATCAAAGATTAAAATGATTTGAAAAATAATATTAATTATCAGAAAATAAGTTGTCTTTATGATGAACTCAGTAGAGAACAGCTGATAAAAGTTCTTATCAACTCCATCAAGCCTGGCATTAGCTACACGTTATTAAGATACACAATGTTAATCTCACATACCTAATCAGTCTTATTTTGACATTCATAATTACCCTAGTTTTGGTAGCAATATTAACAATTGAAAAGTGAAATTATTCCCTCGGTAAACAATGTTTTTCCGGCCTAAAAAATCAATTAAGTAATTTTACGACAGTCAAGTTGTTTTTGTTTTGTTTTAGTCTTGAGGCAAAAAGATTAGCGAGATAATAGTAGCCAAATATGGTTATAAAGCGTGGTAAAATATACTGGTCTTGGTTATACACATCTCTGAGATGCCTCAACAATGGGATTCGATTCTATTGCTTTCAGCTCCATTTCTTAATCCTTTCTGAAGAGAGTTTCATCTTTTACAGTGTGATTTAATATACTGGTAATACAGATCTCCGAGATACCTGAACAAGGTAATAATTCCATTTAACAGCTTTCAGCTCCTCTTCCTCACTTTCACCTCAATGATCTCCTTTTGTTATATATAAAGTGACTCCTGACTAAAATAATGCACATACATTATCGAAGGCTATACAGCTTAAATCACCGGAATCATCTGTAAAGGTTTCATGTACGACTGTAAACATTCGAAGAATAAGAGCAAATATAAAATAAAATATATATCAAAAAGGCCAAAATATTATAATTTTCAAGAACAAATAAGTTATATGTAACCACAATGCTCTCTCTTGCTGCAAATGATCTGTTGTCAGACTCAGGTGCCGTGCGACCTCACTACCTCCTTCACACCCGCATCTTACCTCTTACGTCACACTCGATTTAAAGTCGAGAGAAATGTTTATCCATTAGCACTAACTCTATTTACTAATTTTCTTGCTTCGTACGTGATGCGCCAGTCTGGCTGAGTAAGACGTGTACCAGACAGGTAGCACTAATTGAAGGATAGTCAGTTAATAAACACAGAATTTTATTTCTCCAGCGTTAAAAGCAAAAATTTGTTGACTATTTTCTCTTAATAAATAAACACATGAATAATCTATCCGGAATGCACACACGGATAACCTGCACTTAGACACGTGAATGAATAATGTGCACACGGATAACTTTACTTACAAAATGTCCACGTGATTAATGTGCACATGGACAATGCATCTTGGTCCGGCTATGCTAATTCTGAGATTATCTGCAAACCCAATTATCACATCTGTGGAATGCAACAAAAAGAATAGTGCTAAAAGTTATTGTTACTGGAGTGTTGTGTTCACTCACCGACCAACATCTGCAGATAAGACTGCCTCTATGAAGCAGTAACCAATAAATGTACCTAGCAGTAAGACGACTGTCAGTTCCGTTAAGAGACATATCCGTGTCCTAATAAGTTATCGCAAAGCATACGTGGAAAGATATATTTGCATCCCAAATGGGTTCAACAGTAGGTTGATACTTTGCACTTTTTGTCAGCAATTAACAATTTAAAAATTAGTAACTAAAATCATTTCTTCAGGATGATTTAAATAAGTTAATGTTGCGCATGGAAAAGTAGCAACATACAAGTGCAACATACTGAGTCTGGGAAAAGAAAACAACCTACGGCATATGGAAACCTGATAAGAAATAAGAAGGAAGGCATAGGGAGAAGAATGACTAAATTCATCCTTTGTGACAAAAATCTCTTGTTGGAAGATTCTTACTGATGGGAAGATCGTTTCACTTAACAACGTCAATCAGGGTTTTCCTAATTTCTTCTAAGTCAGATTTAGAAGCAATTAGTTAGACATCCCCAGCTCAAGAAGGTAAAAAAAATTATAACCAGATTAATACCAACTCTGAGAGGACTGCATTGTGAGATGTTGAGGGAACTGAACCAGACGAGAAAGTCAGCAGATTTGTTGTGCAGGTACGACCTCTTTGTTAATCCGTACTATATATTGATCAACTCATATTCGTCACGCTGATTTCCATATCTACCCGCTATTACTGATTCCAGTAATCTGTAAACTACCGAGGTCAGGCTGATGTAGTGGCGGTTATTATGTAAAGGTTTATACTGTTTTGTAGACATTTATCACATTAGCCACCCTCCACATCTCTGGCACGGTACTCGTTTGGAGTGATATATTGAAGAGACGTGAACGGTTTACTAAGCTTCTCTTTTAACACAAATAATCCGCACATAGGAGACACAAGTTACAACGACGTTTTGGTTCGACTTGGACCATTTACAAAGTTATACAAACACAAAAGAGTTCATGTTCATATAGGTTTGCCAGGACGGGTCTTGGCCCGGCAGAAAATGTGAGGGAGCCAGAATATACAGGCGAGGGGGACAGGGACGGGACAAAGAGAGGAAGAAAAAGAAGTAGTGGTAGTGATAATGTTGGTAGTGGACGTAGGAGTAAAAGTAGTAATGTCAGAAAGAAAGTAGGGACAGTAGATTTAATAGCATAAGAGATAGAAAAGAAAGAGAAGGGTGAAGGGAGGTAATAGTAGTGGTAGTAGAAGTCAGTCCAAGTTAGACCGAAACGTCGTGGTAAGCTTTTCTCTCCTATGTGCGGGTTATTTATGTATTGTTCCGGTCACAGTATTATATCTTTTTGTTCTTCTCTTTTTACTTTTCAGTGGCCCCTGAAAACACTTCTTTAGAGACCGGGGACATACCGGGGTTTAGTGAGTCTAGAATGTTTGAGAAACACCTCATTCTTAACTGTTTTTCTGTAAAAAAAATCGCATCAGAACCTCTATAATTAAACTTTTAGGGTTTTCATTTACATCTTATGTGAAAATAAACATGAATTAATGATCAAATATTAACACATTAATCACTGTCCTATATACCTGCAAGAAACATTCATGATTAGTTTTAGATGGACTTCGATATGAAATTTCATATTTTAACATGACTTTCTTCTTACCTCTTGATTTTAACATATCGATCTATAAGGTATCCTCTTTTATTTCGAATGTGATTGCCTCTTTTCTCACGTCATTAATGCTTCAGTCTCCTCTTTATCCATAAGTTTGTTCAGCATGTAATTACCATTAGTTGATTCGGCCATGAACTGTTTTAAAAAAACAGTCATGAACTATATCTAATGTAGGTGGTCATCACTACATCCTTGCATCTAGAAGCCAATAAAATTCCATCAAAAGACCTTTCTCGTGGTCATTTTCTAAGCATGAAATTCTAACCAACAAGATTCTACATTTCGTCCTGCGAGAAATTTGTCGCGATGGGTGGCGCCTGGCCGTCATTTTGCTGTAAATGCTTCCACGACTAGAAGTTAATAGTACGAGTGTCTGGGTGAAACTGACTAAGAGGAATGTTTGTAGGGCAGATAAGAATTCAGTGAATTGCGAAAGTCCGGGTCAAGGGTGCGTCGATGGATGCAAAGACACAGGTGAACTTTAAAGATGCTAGAAAGTACTCATTTACTATCATTCATTATTACTCCAATCCTGAGGTAAACTCCTAGCGTATATATATATATATATATATA
The DNA here is from genome assembly GCF_038502225.1 of Cherax quadricarinatus. Classification (NCBI taxonomy): domain Eukaryota; kingdom Metazoa; phylum Arthropoda; class Malacostraca; order Decapoda; family Parastacidae; genus Cherax; species Cherax quadricarinatus. Next base: position 17,096,458 of record NC_091344.1, read on the forward strand.
TATATATATATATATATATATATATATATATATATATATATATATATATATATATATATACTGAGGGACGTAATGCCTTTGGTGACTAGAGCAACAAATCGTCAAGTGGGTATAAATATACATGATGAAGTGAACATGACTATTTTAGGTGAATTCTCGATTAGGACTGAGTTTTAACAAGTCAGTCTGAAGCGAAATAACAAAACTGAAGGTTAGCTCTGCATTGTGGGACATAACCTATCGGTGCTGAGATGCCTTGAGCTCAGCATCTCGATGCATGGTACCTGACCCAGCCACACTACTGTTGCAGTGGTGTGGAGCCTGCGTCATCACACCACTGCTGTACTGGTGTGGAGCTTACCTCACCACATCACTGCCGCAGCGTGGAGCCTGCCTCACCACAGCACTGCCACTGTGTAGAGCCTGTCTCACCACTCCACTGCTGCAATGGTGTGGAGACTGCCTGGCCCCCACTACTTAGCTATTATCACTTGCCTCACACTAGTTCGCCTCACTGATAACATCTCCACACCCAATTATCTTGGACCATTCAATAAAAATTAATCGCCGACTATCAGATGGTGTTTATCACCTGCCTGAGACATATACCAACATTTGAGAAGCAGACTCCTACGTGTGGGCCAACTTAGACACGTAAACTTACCTCAGGAATTTGCATATCACGCTGGAGGTTGAATTAAATGGATGTCAGTCAAGCGTAGGAAATTGCGCGATGTTAGGTAGAAGGACACAAGTGCAACTAATGTGACATTTTATTGTGGCAACGTTTCGCTCTCCAGGAGCTTTAGAAAAGTTTCTTTGAATGGAATTTTACTGGTTCTAGATCCAAGAATATAGTGATAACCGGCTAGACCAGACAAAGCTCCTGGAGAGCGAAACGTTGCCACAATAAAATGTCGCATTAATCTCATTTTTGTCCTTTTAAATAACATATTGTCGGTAAATCTACCAATATTATTACAAATCGCATGATGAGACTTACGTGCAATACTGTACTTTGCAACACACTTCCAACAGTCTGAAATCGACGTGTGAAACACGCGATGCAACCATCATGATTTTTTCCCCCAGGAATCAGTGACCTGGCCAGTATTCCAAATTATTTTATTTGTAAGAATTATTTTATTGGTAAGAAAGTGCTAATCCTGTAGGAAGGTCACACAGCGCCTGGGTGGAATGAAAGGTAATCGTGTTTTGATTCCAGTTCCTTGAATCAAGAGCCCCTTACCAGCAGCAAGGCGCCCACCTTGAAGGGCGTTAATTAGTGCCATGTTTATTAGGTTGACTCGCTGCACATACTGAAAAAAAGAGCTAAACTCGTATGGCTCTGAATCTGGAGCAGCAAATGATATATTCATTCATTTGCTGCTGCTCCAGATTCAGAGCCATACGAGTTTAGCTCTTTTTTTCAGTATGTGCGGCGAGTCACCTAATAAACAAGGTACTAATTAACGCCATTCCAGGTGGGCGCCTTGCTGCTGGTAAGGGGCTCTTGATTCAAGGAACTGGAATAAAAAAACGATTACCTTTCATTCCTCTCAGGCACTGTGTGAACCTTCCTACTGGTTTAGCGCTTTCTTACGAATAAAACAATTCTTACGAATAAAATTATTCGAAATAATAGCCCTGTCACTAATTCCTGAAAGAAAAAAACATGAACGTTGCACGGCGTGTTTCATACGTTGATTTCAGCCTGTTTTAAGTGGCTTGTAAAGTGCAGTATTGCAGGTAACCGTAACCTGAGAGTAGAACATTCGGCTCATAACCAAAAGGTTCTGAGTTCGATTTCCAGTCACAGCGAGACGTATGCCTGGAGGGTGTTCGGGGATCAATGCTCCCCGCGGCGGAGGATCAGGGCCTAATCAACCAGGCAGTTACTTCTGGCCGCACGCAAACCAATGTATGAACCACAGTCTGGCTGGTCAGGTACTGATTTAGGCTGACCAGGTACTGACTTAAGCTGGCCAGGTACTGACTAAAGCTGGCCAGGTACTGATTTAAGCTGGCCAGGTACTGACTTAAGCTGGCCAGGTACTGACTTAGACTGGCCAGGTACTGACTTAGACTGGCCAGGTACTGACTTAAGCTAGCCAGGTACTGACTTAAGCTGGCCAGATACTGACTTAGGCTGGCCAGGTACTGACTTAGGCTGGCCAGGTACTGACTTAAGCTGGCCAGATACTGACTTAGACTGGCCAGGTACTGACTTAGGCTGGCCAGGTACTGACATATAAGCAATTCTTTCTACACTTTTTGTTCTTTTTACCGGTGTGTTACTTGGCTTTAATGGGAGGCATCCTGGGGGTGGGTATACCACAGCTAGGACCTGGCCTTGATGGATGGCATCCTGGGGGTGGGTATACCACAGCTAGGACCTGGCCTTGATGGATGGCATCCTGGGGGTGGGTATACCACAGCTAGGACCTGGCCTTGATGGATGGCATCCTAGAGATAGGTATTCCACAGCTAGGACCTGGCTTTAATGAATGGCATCCTGGGGATACGTATACCATAGCTAGGACCTGGCCTTGATGGGTGGCATCCTGGGGATAGGTATACTACAGCTAGGACCCGGCCTTGATGGGTGGCATCCTGGGAATAGGTATACCACAGCTAGGACCTGGCCTTGATGGATGGCATCCTGGGGGTGGGTATAGCACATCTAGGACCTGGCCTTGATGGATGGCATCCTGGGGGTGGGTATACCACAGCTAGGACCTGGCCTTGATGGATGGCATCCTGGGGATAGGTATACCACAGCTAGGACCTGGCCTTGATGGATCGCATCCTGGGGATACGTATATCACAGCTAGGACTTGGCCTTGATGGATGGAATCCAGGGGATACGTATACCATAGCTAGGACCTGGTCTTGATGAGTGGCATCCTGGGGATAGGTATACCACAGCTAGGACCTGGTCTTGATGGGTGGCATCCTGGGGATAGGTATACCACAGCTAGGACCTGGCCTTGGTGGATGGCATCCTGGGGATACGTATACCATAGCTAGGACCTGGCCTTGATGGGTGGCATCATGGGGATAGGTATACCACAGCTAGGACCTGGCCTTGATGGATGGCATCCTGGGGATGGGTATACCACAACTAGGACCTGGCATTCATGGATGGCATCCTGGGGATAGGTATACCACAGCTAAGACTTGGCTTTGATGGGTGGCATCCTGGGGATGGGTATACCACAGCTAGGACCTGGATTTGATGGGTGGCATCCTGGGGATGGGTATACCACAGCTAGGACCTGGCTCTGATAGGTGGCATCCTGGGGATGGGTATACCACAGGTAGGACCTGGCTTTGATAGGTGGCATCCTGGGGATGGGTATACCACAGCTAGGACCTGGCTTTAATGGGTGGCATCCTGGTGATGGGGATACCACGGCTAGGACTTGGCTTTGATGGGTGGCATCCAGGGGATGGGTATACCACAGCTAGGACCTGGATTTGATGGGTGGCATCCTGGGATGGGTATACCACACCTAGGGCCTGGCTTTGATGCGTAGGATCCTGGGGATGGGTATACCACAGCTAGGACCTGGCTTTGATAGGTGGCATCCTGGAGATGGGTATACCACAGCTAGGACCTGGCTTTGATGGGTGGCATCCTGGGGATGGATACACCACAACTAGGACCTGGCTTTGATAGATGGCATCCTGGGGATGGGTATACAACAGCTAGGACCTGGCATTGATGGGTGGCATCCTGGGGATGGGTATACCACAGCTAGGACCTGGCTTTGATGGGTGACATCCAGGGGATGGGTATATCACAGCTAGGATCTGGCTTTGATTGGTGGCATCCTGGGGATGGTTATACCACAACTAGGACCTGGCATTCATGAGTGGCATCCTGGGGATGGGTATACTACAGCTAGGACCTGGCTTTGATGAGTGCCATCCTGGGGATGAGTATACCACAGCTAGGACCTGGATTTGATGGGTGGCATCCTGGGGATGGTATACCACACCTAGGACTTGGCTTTGATGGGTGGCATCCTGGGGATGTGTATATCACACCTAGGATCTGGCTTTGATGGGTGACATCCTGGGGATAGGTATACCACAACTAGGACCTGTAATTCATGAGTGGCATCCTGGGGAGGAATATACCACAGCTAGGACCTGACGTTGATGAGTGGCATCCTGGGGATGGGTATACCACAGCTAGGACCTGGTTTTGATAAGTGGCAATCTGGGGATGGGTATACCACACCTAGGACCTGGCTTTGACGAGTGGCATCCAGGGGATGAGTATACCACAGCTAAGACCTGGCTTTGATGGGTGGCATCCTGGGGATGGGTATACCACAGCTAGGACATGGCTTTGATGGGTGGCATCCTGGGGATGGGTATACCACAGCTAGGACCTGGCTTTGATAGGTGACATCCAGGGGATGGGTATATCACAGCTAGGACCTGGCTTTGATGGGTGGCATCCTGGGGATGGGTATACCACAGCTAGGACCTGGCTTTGATGGGTGGCATCCTGGGGATGGGTATACCACAGCTAGGACCTGGCTTTGATAGGTGACATCCAGGGGATGGGTATATCACAGCTAGGATCTGGCTTTGATGGGTGGCATCCTGGGGATGGTTA
>NC_091344.1:17106090-17146090 GCF_038502225.1 Cherax quadricarinatus
TGGCGGTGGTGACGGTGATGGTTGTGGTGGTGACGTTGATGGTGGTGGCAATGACGGTGGTGGTGGTTGTGGTGACGGTGATGGCGGTGGTGGTGACGGTGGTTGTGGTGGTGGCGATGGTGGTGGCGGTGGTGGTGGTGGTGACGGTGGTGACGGTGGTGGTGGTGGTGGTGACGGTGGTGGTGGTGGCGGTGGTGGTGATGGTGGTGACGGTGGTGGTGGTGTTGACGGTGATGGTGGTGACGGTGGTGGTGACGGTGGTGGTGGTGGGGGTGGTGGTGATGGTGGTGACGGTGGTGGTGGTGTTGACGGTGATGGTGGTGACGGTGGTGGTGACGGTGATGGTGGTGGTGATGGTGATGGTGCTGACGGTGATGATGGCGGTGGTGGTGGTGATGGTGGCGGTGGTGACGGTGATGGTGGTGGTGGCGGTGGTGACGGTGATGGTGGTGGCGGTGGTGATGGTGATGCTGTCGATGGTGGTGGTGGTGGTGACGGTGATGGCGGTGGTGACGGTGATGGTGGTGGCGGTGGTGACGGTGATGGTGACGGTGATGGTGACGGTGATGGTGGTGGTGACGGTGATGGTGGTGGTGGTGGTGACTGTGGTGGTGGTGATGGTGGTGGTGCTGGCGGTGGTGGTGGCGGTGGGGACGGTGGTGGTAGTGGCGGTGGTGATGGTGGTGGTGCTGGCGGTGGTGGTGGTGGTGGTGACGGTGATGGTGGTGACGGTGGTGGTAGTGGCGGAGGTGACGGTGATAGTGGTGGTGACGGTGGTGTTGACGGTGATGGTGGTGGCGACGGTGGTAGTGGCGGTGACGGTGATGGTGGTGGCGGTGGTGGTGACGGTGATGGTGGCGGTGGTTGTGGTGATGGTGGCGGTGGTGACGGTGCTGGTGCTGACGGTGATGATGGTGGTGGTGGTGGTGGTGCTGGCGGTGGTGACGGTGGTGGTGGTGGCGGTGGTGGTGGCGGTGGTGGCGGTGATGGTGATGGTGGCGGTGATGGAGGTGGTAACGGTGATGGTGGTGGTGACGGTGATGGTGGCGGTGGTGGCGGCGGTGACGGTGATGGTGGTGGTAGCGGTGGTGGTGGTGGTGACGGTGGTGGTGGTGACGGTGGTGGTGGTGGCAGCGGCGGTGGTGGTGGTGGTGGTGGCGGCGGCGGTTGTGGCGGTGGTGGTGGTTGTGGCGGTGGTGGTAGCGGAGGTGGTGACGGTGGTGGTGGCGGTGGTGGTTGTGGCGGTGGTGGTGGTTGTGGTGGTGGTTGTGGCGGTGGTGGTGGTGGTGCTGATGGTGATGGTGGTGGTGGCGCTGGTGGCGGTGGTGGAGGTGGTGGACGTGGCGGTGGTGATTGTGGACGTAGTGGTGGTGGTTGTGGTGGTGGTGGAGGTGGCGGTGGTGGTGGAGGTGGTTGTGGCGGTGGTGGCGGTGGAGGTGGTTGTGGCGGTGGTGGTGGAGGTGGTTGTGGCGGTGTTGGAGGTGGCGAAGGTGGCGGTGGTGGTGGTGGCGGCGATGGAGGTGGTGGTAGCAGTGGTGGTGGTGGTTGCTGTGGCGGTGGTGGCGGGGGTGGTGGTGGTGGAGGTAGCGGTGGCGGCGGTGGTGGTGGTGGTGGTGGCTGTGGCGGTGGTGGCTGTGGCGGTGGTGGTGGCTGTGGCGGTGGTGGCTGTGGCGGTGGTGGTGGCTGTGGCAGTGGTGGTGGTGGTGGCGGTGGTGGTGGTGGCGGCGGCGGTGGTGGCGGTGGTGGTGGTGACGGTGTGGTAAACTCATCCATCATGGTGCCTATGCAGGCTGCAACCTTCAACCATGACATCCACCTCTCTCACACCCATCTCCCTCACACCCACCTCCCTCACACCCGCCTCCCTCACACCCGCCTCCCTCACACGCGCCTCCCTCACACCCGCCCCCTCACACCCGCCTCCCTCACACCCATCTCCCTCACACGCGCCTCCCTCACACCCACCTCCCTCACACGCACCTCCCTCACACGCACCTCCCTCACACCCACCTCCCTCACACGCACCTCCCTCACGCGCACCTCCCTCACACCCATCTCCCTCACACGCACCTCCCTCACACCCACCTCCCTCACACTCACCTCCCTCACACCCACCTCCCTCAACACCCACTTCCCTCACACCCACCTCCGTCACACCCACCTCCCTCACACCCACGTCCCTCACACCCACGTCCCTCACACCCACCTCCCTCACACGTACCTCCCTCACACGCACCTTCCTCACACCCACCTCCCTCACACGCACCTCCCTCGCACTCACCTCCCTCACACGCACCTCCCTCACACTCACCTCCCTCACACGCACCTCCCTCACACGCACCTCCCTCACACGCGCCTCCCTCACACCCACCTCCCTCACACCCACCTCCCTCACACCCACCTCCCCCATACCCACCTCCCTCACACGCACTTCCCTCACGCCTACCTCCCTCACGCCTACCTCCCTCACACCCACCTCCCTCACACGCACCTTCCTCACACCCACCTCGTTCACACCCACCTCCCTCACACGTACATCCCTCACACGCACCTCCCTCACACGCACCTCCCTCACACCCACCTCCCTCACACCCACCTCCCTCACACGCACCTCCCTCACACGTACATCCCTCACACGCACCTCCCTCACACCCACCTCCCTCACACCCACCTCCCTCACACGCACCTCCCTCACACGTACATCCCTCACACGCACCTCCCTCACACCCACCTCCCTCACACGCACCTCCCTCACACCCACCTCCCTCACACGCACCTTCCTCACACCCACCTCCCTCACACGTACATCCCTCACACGCACCTCCCTCACACGCACCTCCCTCACACCCATCTCCCTCACACCCACCTCCCTCACACGCACCTCCCTCACACGTACATCCCTCACACGCACCTCCCTCACACCCACGTCCCTCACACGCACCTTCCTCACACCCACCTCCTTCACACCCACCTCCCTCACACGTACATCCCTCACACGCACCTCCCTCACACGTACATCCCTCACACGCACCTCCCTCACACCCACCTCCCTCACACGCACCTCCCTCACACCCACCTCCCTCACACGCACCTCCCTCACGCCTACCTCCTTCACACGCACCTCCCTCACACCCACCTCCCTCACACGCACCTCCCTCACGCCTACCTCCTTCACACGCACCTCCCTCACACTCTGGAATAACTTAAAGGGTTCGGGTCAACATGTTTATAACATGTCTTACTCAGATATATGCAATTCAAATCAATACGAAATACTGACCAATAGTTTATTCGTGACTTGTAAATGGTCCACGTCTGACCGAAACCTCGTCATAATCTTCTCTTTCCTACGTGCGGGTTATTTATGTATTGTTTATTCGTGTTTCTACACACACACACACATGCGTCAAGAAGATATACGATAAACCTCACTGAGCATTGAGAGGGTGGACCTAGTAGCGACCGGCGAAGAGGTAAGGCCAGGAGCTATTAACTGACCCCTGCAACCACAAATAGATGACTACAAACAGGTGAGTACACACACACACACACACAGGACAGGCTGCAGACCTGGTCCACCAATTGGCTTCTGGAGTTCAACCCCAACAAATGCAAAGTCATGAAGATTGGGGAAGGGCAAAGAAGACCGCAGACGGAGTACAGTCTAGGGGGCAGAGACTAGAAACCTCACTCAAGGAAAAGGATCTTGGGGTGAGTATACCACCAGGAACATCTTCTGAGGTGCACATCAACCAAATAACTGCTGCAGCATATGGGCGCCTGGCAAACCTCAGAACAGCACTCCGACATCTTAATAAGGAATCGTTCAGGACCCTGTACACCGTGTACGTTAGGCCCATATTGGAGTATGCGGCACCAGTCTAGAACCCACACCTAGCCAAGCACGTAAAGAAACTAGAGAAAGTACAAAGGTTTGCAACAAGATTGGTCCCAGAGCTAAGGGGTATGTCCTACGAGGAGAGGTTAAGGGAAATAGACCTGAAGACACTGGAGGACAGAAGAGATAGGGGGAACATGATAACGACATATAAAATACTGAGAATTGACAAAGTGGACAAGGACAGGATGTTCCAGAGATGGGACACAGAAACAAGGGGACACAGTTAGAAGTTGAAAACACAGATGAATCACAGGGATGTTAGGAAGTATTTCTTCAGCCACAGAGTAGTCAGGAAGTGGAATAGTTTGGGAAGCGATGTAGTGGAGGCAGGATCCATACATAGCTTTAAGCAGAGGTATGATAAAGCTCACGGTTTAGGGAGAGTGACCTAGTAGCGACCAGTGAAGAGGCGGGGCCAAGAGCTATGACTCGACCCCTGCAACCACAACTAGGTGAGTACACACACACACACACACGCACACGCACGCACACACACACACACACACACACACACACACGCACACACACATACACATACACACACACACACGCACGCACACACACAAACACACACACACACACACACACACACACACACACACACACACACACACACACACACACACACACACACGCACGCACGCACGCACGCAACCTGACGACACTGGAGGACAGGAGAGATAGGGGGGACATGATAACGACATACAAAATACTGAGAGGAATTGACAAGGTGGACAAAGACAGGATGTTCCAGAGATTGGACACAGTAACAAGGGGACACAGTTGGAAGCTGAAGACACAGATGAATCACAGGGATGTTAGGAAGTATTTCTTCAGCCACAGAGTAGTCAGTAAGTGGAATAGTTTGGGAAGTGATGTAGTGGAGGCAGGATCCATACATAGCTTTAAGCAGAGGTATGATAAAGCTCACGGCTCAGGGAGAGTGACCCAGTAGCGATCAGTGAAGAGGCGGGGCCAGGAGCTCGGACTCGACCCCCGCAACCTCAACTAGGTGAGTACACACACACTGCTGCAGCATATGGGCGACTAGCAAACTTAAGAATAGTTTTCCGACATCTCAGTATACGTCAGGCCTATATTAGAGTACGCAGCACCAGTTTAAAACCCACACCTGCACAAGCACGTCAAGAAATTAGAGAATGTGGAAAGGTTTGCAAGTAGACTAATCTCGGATCTAAGGGGCATGTCCTACGAGGATAGGTTAATGGAAATTGACCTTACGACACTGGAGGACAGGAGGGACAGGGTGACATGATAACAACATATAAAATACTGAGAGGAACGACAAGGTGGACAGAGATAAGATGTTCCAGAGATGGGACACAGCGGCATGGGGTCACAATTGCAAGTTGAAGACTCCGGTGAGTCACAGAGATGTTAGGAAGTATTTCTTCAGTTACAAAATTGCCAGACAGTGGAATAGTCTGGAAAGTGAGGTGGTGGAGGCAGAATCCATTCATAACTTTAAGAAGAGGTATGATAAAACTCACAGAGCAGGGAGTGAGTAACCCAGTAACGACTAGTAAAGAGGCTGGGCCAGGAGCTATGAATCGACCCCTGCAACCACAATTAGGTGAGCACACACACTAAGGAAAACAGGGACGTGAGTAGAAGAGCCAAATACGAATACGCTTGATTATAAAGAGAGGCTAAACAGCAACTTGATAATGGCGCAGCATTAAAGGTCAGATCTTAGTACAGCTGCTAAACAGTTACATGAGACGGAGGACAACAGTACAGTATCAGGTAATAAGACCTTAGAAGAAAGGAAAACACACAATAAGCGACCACGAAGTCTGCGAGGAGAAGAACATAAAATTTAAAGATTTAAGGAGTTGTATACCGATGAGTAGCTAATACAATCCTTAAAACAAGAGAGGTGAGGAAAAAAGTAGTAAACGAGGTGAATACTGTGACGACAACGAGACCAGATAATATCTTTCTATGAAAATAAATGGTTCAGAAAGCCGATATATTGATAAATTTGACATTATGCAACACTTGGGTCTCTTTATTGTGGAAAACGTTTCGCCACACGGTGGCTTCATCAGTTCAATACAAAGAAAAATGGTGAAGATCGGAATGAGTTTGAGGTGATTAGCCTGGAGTCGACTCCAGGCTGAGGGACTGATCACCTCTGATCTTTACCATTCTTCTTTCTATAGGACTGATGAAGCCACTGTGTGGCGAAGCGTTTCCTCAGTAAAGATACCAAGTGTTACAGGTGTCTAATTTATCAATATCTATCCATGGATTCAGAGAGGGAGCTCATGCAAATGTGTGACCCACTAGACACATTCTTGAACAAGTCAACAGATACAAAGCAGATGCCAGAGGTGTGGAAGATTGATGTTGTCCCGACATGGAAGAAAAAGGGCAGAGAGGTAGCATTAATCTATAGGCCAGTGTTGTTGACACACATAGTGCTGTATGTACAATACGGAGAAGGTTACCAAGAGAAGAGTAGGGGAGCACCTGGAAAGAAGTAGGAACTTATAAAATGTTTCTTCAGCACGATTTCAGAGATGGTAAATCCTGTCTCACAAACTTGTTCAAGTTCTATGACATAGTAACAGAAGTGATGGAAGAAAGAGAAGATTGTATATTTTTGTACTGTAAGAAAGCTTCTTATATATATCGCACAAGAGATTGAGGTAAAAGCTAGAGGGGCAGAAAGGAATAACAAAGACGGCACTACAGTGAATCAAGGAATGCTTAACAAGAAGGAAACAGTGAATACTTTCCGGTAAGAAGAGTCGGAATGGGAAAGTATGACGAGTGGGGCTCCACAAGGGTCAGTACTAGGACCAGTACTATTTTATGTGTACGTGAACATGATGGATGAGATAGAGTCAAAGGTATCCCTTTACACAGACAACGTGAAAACTAAGGAGGAGAATACCCACATGAGAAGATCAGGAAAGGCTACAAACAGACCTAGAGAGGTTGCAGGATTGGTGTGATATGTTACTATTAGGATTTAACCCCAACAAATGCAAATTTATGAAGATGAGGGACGGGCAAAAAGAAACCGGAAACTGAGTACAACCTCAGTGTACGAAGGTTGCAACCCTCCCTCGAGGAGACCTTGAAGTGAGCATGGGCCCGAGCTTACTGCACGAGACGCACATCAATCAAATAACTGCCGCAGTAAACGCGAGTCTGGCAAATCTAATACCAGCTTTCGAGAACCTCAACACGAAGGCATTCACGACTCTATATGCGGCACATTTCGGGTCAATATTGAAGTTTACCGCACCACTGTGGACTCTAAAGCTGATCAAGCAAGTCAAGAAGCTGGAAAAATTGAAGAGGTTTGCAACGAGACTAGTCTTGTAACTAAGGTGTATGAGATATTAAGAAAGACTAACTTAGCTATGGCTGATGACATTAGAGGGGTGACATGATAACGATATATAAAATACTGACAGGAATTTATAGAGTGGACGAGGAGTGTTCAAGAGGCCAGAAACAGAAAGTTGAGAACACAGCTGGAAGTTAAAAAGAAAAAAGGAGTCGAAGGGATGAGAGAAAATATTTCTTCAGTCTGTGAGAAGTGAGGAAGTAGAGTAACTCGGACAGTGAAGAAGTGGAGGCAGTATCCATACATAGTTTCAAGAATAGGCACGAGTGCGCTCACACAGTCACTCAGCCACAAAAAAAAGGGAACCCAGTAGCGGCTAGCGACGAGCCGGGACCAGGAAATAGAACTCAATCACTGCAGGCACATATAGGTAAGTACACACTGGTAAGTACAGTCGTAATGACGAAAATAAACCAAATCAAAACTATTCTTAGTTAAGCAGAATCAGGAAGGAGCGGGATCCAGGTTTCTTGCGCTTATATAAACATCTGAACATTGGCATGGATTTTAATTTAAATTTTCATTACCTGATGACCGTTATTATAACTTTCAATTACATAGTACTGGAACGTTGACAAAAGGCGTGTAATGGTGGGTTCTTCGTAGGAAATGAAGGACTCCAGGTGTACTTATTACCGCCAGGTGTACATTATACCTCCTGGTGTACAGGAGGTATATTGTAATGTGTACAATGGTAGAAACTAATAAATTAAATTCATTTGTACTGGAAAACTTCCAAATTAAAAATATTTTAACTTAAAAAAAATTACAGTTGACTTCAAATGTAAAAATATAAATGCTAATTGTGATGTTAAAAAAATATGTTTTAAGTCTTTAAGAAATTAGAAAGCTTAAATACTTGGTAAAGAAAAGAAAGCGTAAGTTCTTAAGGAAGAAGAAAAACTTAATTTCTTAGGGACGAAAAGGTTAAGGGTTTGATCAAGAAAGAGCTTAAAATTTTGAGGAAGAAGAAAACTAAGGTTTTTGGGGAAGAAGAAAGTTAAGGTTCTTGGGGAAGAAGAAAGTTAAGGTTCTTGGGGAAGAAGAAAGTTAAGGTTTTTGGGGAAGAAGAAAGTTAAGGTTCTTGGGGAAGAAGAAAGTTAAGGTTCTTGGGGAAGAAGAAAGTTAAGGTTCTTGGGGAAGAAGAAAGTTAAGGTTCTTGGGGAAGAAGAAAGTTAAGGTTCTTGGGAAAGAAGAAAGTTAAGGTTCTTGGGGAAGAAGAAAGTTAAGGTTCTTGGGGAAGAAGAAAGTTAAGGTTTTTGGGGAAGAAGAAAGTTAAGGTTCTTGGGGAAGAAGAAAGTTAAGGTTCTTGGGGAAGAAGAAAGTTAAGGTTCTTGGGGAAGAAGAAAGTTAAGGTTCTTGGGGAAGAAGAAAGTTAAGGTTCTTGGGGAAGAAGAAAGTTAAGGTTCTTGGGGAAGAAGAAAGTTAAGGTTCTTGGGGAAGAAGAAAGTTAAGGTTTTTGGGGAAGAAGAAAGTTAAGGTTCTTGGGGAAGAAGAAAGTTAAGGTTCTTGGGGAAGAAGAAAGTTAAGGTTCTTGGGGAAGAAGAAAGTTAAGGTTCTTGGGGAAGAAGAAAGCTAAGGTTCTTGGGGAAGAAGAAAGTTAAGGTTCTTGGGGAAGAAGAAAGTTAAGGTTCTTGGGGAAGAAGAAAGTTAAGGTTCTTGGGGAAGAAGAAAGTTAAGGTTCTTGGGGAAGAAGAAAGTTAAGGTTCTTGGGGAAGAAGAAAGTTAAGGTTCTTGGGGAAGAAGAAAGTTAAGGTTCTTGGGGAAGAAGAAAGTTAAGGTTTTTGGGGAAGAAGAAAGTTAAGGTTCTTGGGGAAGAAGAAAGTTAAGGTTCTTGGGGAAGAAGAAAGTTAAGGTTCTTGGGGAAGAAGAAAGTTAAGGTTCTTGGGGAAGAAGAAAGTTAAGGTTCTTGGGGAAGAAGAAAGTTAAGGTTCTTGGGGAAGAAGAAAGTTAAGGTTCTTGGGGAAGAAGAAAGTTCTTGGGGAAGAAGAAAGCTAAGGTTCTTGAGGAAGAAGAAAGTTAAGGTTCTTGGGGAAGAAGAAAGTTAAGGTTCTTGGGGAAGAAGAAAGTTAAGGTTCTTGGGGAAGAAGAAAGTTAAGGTTCTTGGGGAAGAAGAAAGCTAAGGTTCTTGGGGAAGAAGAAAGTTAAGGTTCTTGGGGAAGAAGAAAGCTAAAGTTTTGGGGGATGAAAAGGAAGATTCAATTTTTTAAGCAAGACGAAGAACTTAGGATTTTGAAGAAGTGTGTGAGTTCATGAGGAAGGAAAGATTTTAAAGTCATGGGCAAAGAAGGGAACTTAAGTTCTTGAGAAAAAACAAAAAAAACTAACTTCTGGAGGTAAAGAACTTAAATTATTAAGGAAGAAGAAATCTTAAGGTTAACAAAAAAAAAAAAGAATGCCTAGTTTCCTGTGGAAGAAGAGAAAGCATCACTTCTTGAAGAAGATGAACAGCAGTTTAAGTTCTTGACACTATTTGAGACTAAAAAAATAACTTAATATTAAGGGAGTCAAACAATGTTATCATGTTTTCTGTAAGTCTAAGCATAAGAACAAACCATACCACGGGCGGGGATTGAACTCGTGGCGAGTGAGTCGTAAAAACTTGCATTTGTGGTCACAGTGGAGCCTGTGCTAACCTCTCTATGGTGTAGAAATATACCTTGTTGGATGAATCTTATTGTAGCCAGCTGGCCCGGGGGTTTATGCGCTGGCCTGGAGTTTTACAACTCACTCGCCACGAGTTCAATCCCCACCCGTGGTATGGCTTGTTTGCAATCGTGTCATTACGATTTCGTAAGCAAAACATAAAATATAGTAGATCGCTACAGCAGTAGGTTTACTGACCCATGCTAGGCAGATCCAGTTCACATCTTCCAATATAATGTTCAATGAAGACAAATTCCAACTACATACTTCGTTATGGAAAACTGGAGGAACTAATAGCTAGAACTGAGTATACTACAAACTCTAATCACACAACAGAGCAGAGAAGTAATGTGAAGGACCTGGAAGTGGTAATGTCTGAGGATCTCACCTTCAAGGATCCTAACAGTGCCACTATCAAATCTGCGAGGAAAATGATAAGACGGATAATGAGAACATTCAAGACAAGAGATGCAGTGGCGGCTCGTAGCTAAAATTAGTGGAGGTGCTGCTTCAGAAAATTTTTAGCCATTGTTTTAATTTTGTGTAAAATAAAAGAACCGAAAAAAGCTATGAATTAAATAAAATAGCTGGAAGAACGATAATCATCTAATTCTACACTTTATCACATTCAAGAATATGGTACATTTTTTTTAAGCAAAACACATGTCGTTAGGTAAGACACATATGCAACAGTTAGGTATCTTTATTTCGAAACGTTTCGCCTACACAGTAGGCTTCTTCAGTCGAGTACAGAAAAGTTGATAGAAGCAGAAGAGACTTGAAGATGATGTAATCAGTCCATCACCCTTAAAGTTTTGAGGTGGTCAGTCCCTCAGTCTGGAGAAGAGTGTTGTTCCAAAGTCTGAAACAATATTGTTTCAGACTTTGGAACAATGCTCTTCTCCAGACTGAGGGACTGACCACCTCAAAACTTTAAGGGTGATGGACTGATTACATCATCTTCAAGTCTCTTCTGCTTCTATCAACTTTTCTGTACTCGACTGAAGAAGCCTACTGTGTAGGCGAAACGTTTCGAAATAAAGATACCTAACTGTTGCATATGTGTCTTACCTAACAACCTGTCGGTATTTTATACCATTTTAATGTTCAAAACACATGTCGCTGAGTAAAAAAGGAGCACTACTTTACACTTACACAACAGGGTCGGCACTGCATCAGTGACAGTGCTCTCTCTACCTAGCGTGCAGAGTCTTATCTCGGATATGTGCGTATGCGCACAACAGCCAAACACCGAGTCGCTGGAACTGTGAAGCACACAGTTCTATACAAGGATTTTTGTAATTTTGTCATGTACTAGGGGATGGCTACTGATATTAAGCTTAAAGATTATATAATGTACAAGTATAAAGAAAGAATTAAAGAAAAAAAAGACTCATTATATTGAATGTTATCGATAATATCGAGTGAAAATAGGGTGTGCTGCAGTTCCGCAGTGCCTATACACGAGCTGCCACTGGCTTAGCATCTTTATTAGAGATGCCAAGCCAATGATGATCCTTTTTAAATCACTTGTTCTCTCTAGGCTGGAATAATGCTGTACATTAACATCTCCATTCAAGGTAGGTGGAATTGCAGATCTAGAGAATGTAAAGAGAAACTTTACTGCACATAAAAGTTCCATCAAACACCTTAACTACTGGGAACGCTTGGAAGCGCTTGACTTGTACTCACTGAAGCGTAGGCGAAAGATACATTATAATCTACACCTGGAAAATCCTGGAAGGACTGGTCACTAATCTGCACACAGAAATCACTCCCAATGAAAGCAAAAAACTTGGCAGGCGAGGAAACATACTCCCAATGAAAAGTAAGGGCGCTATTAGTATACTAAGAGAAAACACAATAAGTGTCCGGGGCCCAAGACTGTTCAACAGCCTTCCACCAGCCACAAGAGGTATTACCGATAAACCCTTGGTTGTCTTCAAGAGGGAGCTGGACGGACACCTAAAGTTAGTACCAGATCAGCCGGGTTGTGGTTCGTACGTTGGACTATGTGCGGCCAGCAGTAACAGCCTCGTTGATCAGGCCTGATCCACCGGGAGGCCTGGTGGATCAGGCATCGTCTCCCACAACTCTGAGAGACGTCATCTGAACGAGCAGTGATTACGTTTATATGAGTAACAAAGACAGCAAAACTAACAAGGTAATAAAAGCTGCGACCAGTGTTTGTAAAAAAAAAAAAACTAATGTAAATAATTTATTATCCGTAATCCGAGATTTGAGGCATATGTTGTGAAATGTAAACAAAATACTGGGAATGGTATAGGCAATAAGAGTTCCTCAGTAAAAGGAATAAACTAGAAACTAGTAAAGAGTGTGATCAATCGTTAACGAAACAACACAGTAGGACAATACACAAATAATTCGCACATAGGAAAAAGTAACTTATGAAGACGTTTGGGTCCGACTTGAACCATTAACTAGTCACACACTAACGCACGAAGGAAAGAGAGCCAGTATATACACAAGAGGAAGACAGGAACATAAAGCATAGCAACAATCCCAAGGTGACATGTACCAGAAGACTGACGGATCTACTATAGACAGCAAGCGTTCCAGTAAAGAGGAACATAAGAAACTAGTAGAAAAAAAGGTCGAGATCAATCGATAACAAAGCAACAAAACATGAACATAACCCTCGCAACGACAAACAAAAGACCAGGTGACATGCACCACAATAAGACTGATGGAGGGGCTGTCTCTGCAGTATAATTAAAACATTCAGCTGTCAATTATCGACGGCTAAAAAAGGACCTCGAGTCTAGAGCTGGATGGTGGCGGATTTGTCAGGAACAGTTAGTAGAGGCCGCTTGTGGGATTCAAGGACTGTGTCTGTACCCATACCAGTACTGGCGACACCAGTGTCCCAGGTAGCAAGCATCAGATAAATTTACCAAGTACGCGTCTTCAAAAGACGTTGCGGTATCCCTCGTTGTCTGCGTGTTCCTGTAGACTGAGTGTAGAGGCTCTGCAAGCAGCAGACTATTATTTTCTTCTTGGTGGTCTTCACGCTCTTATAGCGCTCTTTAACTACTATAGAAGTAGAGTAGTCTACCTACTCTTTAAGTTGGACTATGACATCTGGAGTCGGTCGCTGTTTCAGTGTTTGGTCAGGATTTGATTTTCAGTTGTCTCTCCACTGGTAATTCTTCCTTCATCCAGGGTGAGGCATGTGGTTCCAGCACATCCCTGACAAGTACTTGTAGAGACTGGTTGTACTTTCACATTCAGTGAAACTATCTCTCATAGTATAAATCTCTTATACCATCTGGGCAGATAGTACGTTTCCTTAGAAATATAAACACATATGCAGTATAAAGTGATCCTTTATTGACTACGTTTCGCCCACATTCCAGAATCCTGGAATCATCACTCATTTCTATATCCGACAACTTCAACCAGAATAGTGGCTTCTATAACATAGCTGAACCACTTGCCAAGAAACTTCTTCATCGCTATCCCACTTAAGAACACTGTAGAAGGTCTGCTCACAAACTTATCCTATCTCCTTTCCAAGCTACCCAAGATTTTAGACTCTATAACCCCACTCGGTACATCATCAGATGCAGCATTCTCCACCTGACCTCAGCATTCTGAACCGGACTATAAATACTCGCGTTCCTTCCACCCCAGGTAGTTCTGTTTGTAACTTGAAAAAGCCCACTGTGTGGGCGAAACGTAGTCAATAAAGGATCACTTTATACTGCATATGTGTTTATATTTCCATTGTGTCGGTATTTTATACCATTTATTTCCATGTTTCCTTAGAATTGGGGAATTGTGCAGTTTGGTGTCGATTTCTTATTATATTTTAAAGCTAGTGGGGCAATGAGCTCTCACCAGCGCATTTGTTGATGTCCGAATTGGTGACACCCCAAAGCAGGGAAACTTAACCTTTTTACAATTAGAGATCCCAATGGATTGTCCAATATGTCCCAATACTCCCTTCTCCAAACTGTCAAAATCATCATCACCAGTCGTATTAGGTACCAGACTGACTTCAACACTTTGGTCTTACATTGTATATAGATAACAAAGAACACAACAGTTGGTAGTTCATTCTTATCTAACAACTTTTTTTTTAAACTGTTCAGAGATAGAGTCCCATACCCCATTATTTGATTTCCATACCCCCATTATTTGATTCATATACCCCATTATTTTATTCCCATGCCCCCATTATTTGAGCTCCATACCCCCATTATTTGATTTCCATACCCTCATTGGATATGGATACCCCCGGTTAAGAACCGCTGGTCAAGAGCATCTTAATGCCTACTAGATGTGCGAGTCCTGGTGGGTGGAAGGATTGTTTAAAACTCCATCCCATCACATTAGAATGTTTAATAAAGTATTTAATAATGTCGAAGATGTTAAAATTAAGCTGGATAGCTCTTATAAGTGACCACTCCTGAATTACGGCCTATTAAGACTGACTTCCTCGCCAACCCATCCTCACTGCTCCATATTTCACCTTCTTATCTTAGGTATCTTCATATTTTTAACTTTAGTTTAAGCTCTCGTTGTTTAAAAATCACGTAAACAAAATAAGATACAGTGGTGTGCAAATTTATTGGGACGGGAGTAAATTTTGGTATTATGAGAATAATATGTTTTATTCTCCGGCTTAATTAATGTAGTGTGGGTTCTTTTCTTTTCAGAAGAGTTTGCTACCGACTTCTGGCAACCAACTAGTTATGATGTCACCCTGCGACTATCATCAGTGCTACAACAGCTGTTGTTCTGTAAGGCTATTCCTGCAAGCATGCTCCGAGAGTGAATATGGTTCCGACGAATTCTCACCTTCAGTTCATTATTACTGCTGAAATTCACGATGGTTGTTAAACCTAGGAGGAGTGCAAATATTGTAGCTCTTAGAAAACATGCTGATTTGAGTATTAGACAGATCGCCGAAAATTTGAGCTTAGCAAAATCAACTGGAGCTTGAGTTTTGAGACTCTCTGACCGCGGGTTCAATCCCGGCCGGGGTATGGTTTGAGTCAAAATCAACTGTTGTTCGGGTTCCGAAGAGAGCTGACGACACTGGTGATTGTGCAAAACACAAGAAAACACCTCACGATGACAAGATTATCATAAGAAATAGTGTGAAGGATCCCAAGAAAACCAGCAAAGATTTAGAGAGAGATTTGGCTTCAATTGGCATAGATGTTTATTCTTCAATCGTTCAATGAAGGCTCCTTGAAGTTCGCAGAACTGCCGAAAACTGGTTACGAAACAATCACTGACTGCTGCTATGAAGAAAAAAACGGCCATGGTGGGCACTCGATCATAAGGGATGGACGATAGATGAATGGAGAAAAGGTATATTTTCA
Source organism: Cherax quadricarinatus (assembly GCF_038502225.1). Classification (NCBI taxonomy): domain Eukaryota; kingdom Metazoa; phylum Arthropoda; class Malacostraca; order Decapoda; family Parastacidae; genus Cherax; species Cherax quadricarinatus. Next base: position 17,121,377 of record NC_091344.1, read on the forward strand.
ATTGAGGCGCATTATGAAGTACATGGATACAGACAAGTGGTAGTGAGATGGAGCAAAGGCAAACCTCTTCAGAACGGACACATTGAACAAGCGCTAAAACACCTACCTAAGATGTTTTGAGGTGGTTTTTACTGCTGAAGGCCCTGGACGGCTTGTTATTGTTGAAGGAACGATGAGCAGTGACAATATATGGCAATCCTGGCAACGCACTTACTTGCCTTCTCTTATTAAATTAATTCTCTGTCACATCATCGTCGTGTATTTTCAAATAAACATTGATTTTCCAGATAAATGTCTTACTGTCCCGATTAATATACACATTACTATATATATGTCGTGCCGAACAGGTAAAACTTGAGATTTTGGCTTAAATAACAACGCTCTTCTTGCCAAATAAGGCAAGCGAAAATTTGTCTATGCAATAATTTCGCAAAAATAATTCTGAACCTAACGAAAAAAATATATTTCATTATGTTTGTTTATTATTAAATTGCTATAAACTTATCTAAAATATATTTAGTTGGATTAGGCTAAATTAAATTGCGCTTCTTATAATAGGGTTAGGTTAATTTTCTAAGGTTCTTTGGTACAAAATTATTAATTTTTACATTAACATAAACGAAAAAAAATATATCCTAAAACGCATAAGAGAAAATTTTAGGACTTTATTTTAAATAATTAAATAAGTTTTTGTTAACTGACCAATTTTACCTATTCTCCACGCCATATACATGTTTATATATATATATGTCATACACACACACACATATATATATATATGTATATGTGTGTGTGTACTCACCTAATTGTACTCACCTAATTGTGGTTGCAGGGGTTGAGACTCAGCTCCTGGCCCCGCCTCTTCACTGACCGCTACTAGGTCCTCTCTCTCTCTGCTTCCTGAGCTTTGTCATACCTCTTCTTAAAACTATGTATGGTTCCTGCCTCCACTATTTCACTTCCTGACGACTCTATGAGTGAAGAAATACTTCCTAACGTCCCTGTGACTCGTCTGAGTCTTCAGCTTCCAGTTGTGACCCCTTGTTTCTGTGTCCCCTCTCTGGAACATCCTATCTCTGTCCACCTTGTCTATTCCCCGCAGTATCTTGTATGTCGTTATCATGTCTCCCCTGACCCTTCTGTCCTCCAGTGTCGTCAGTCCGATTCCCCTCAACCTTTCCTCGTACGACATTCCCCTGAGCTCTGGGACTAGCCTTGTTGCAAACCTTTGTACTTTCTCTAACTTCTTGACGTGCTGGACCAGGTGTGGGTTCCAGACTGGTGCTGCATACTCCAGCATGGGCCTGACATACACAGTGTGAGGGGTGTCTTAAACGATTCCTTATTAAGGTATAGGAACGCTATTTTCAGGTTTGCCAGGCGCCCGTATACTGCAGCAGTTATTTGGTTGATGTGTGCCTCCGGTGACGTGCTCGGTGTTATGGTCACCCCAAGGTCTTTCTCCCTGAGTGAGGTCTGCATGTGTGTGTGTGTGTGTGTGTGTGTACGTGTGTGTGTGTGTGTGTGTGTGTGTGTGTGTGTGTGTGTGTGTGTGTGTGTGTGTGTGTGTGTGTGTGTGTGTGTGTGTGTGTGTGTGTGTTGCCATATGCCAATGGCTCTTGTTGATAGAATCTTGGTCTATTGTGCATTGTTACTACCATATATGTGTGTCCGCGTGCGTGCACATGCGTGCGCGTGCGCATTTGTGTATGTAAGGAGCTGGGTATCGCACCACCATCCTTGTAATTGCAAGTCCAGAGGTGAACAGACTCAGGCACTGGCTGCCTGAGTCTATTCTGTACTTGCTCTTCCAGCCACTGAGTAAGGTACATTTCATTCAAAATGAAACAATGTATGTCGTAACATGGGCGTCCGAAAAGGGGTGTTAACCCCACTTCCTCCTCAGAACAAAACTATTTAAGGAAAGGCTCCTCAGAAACCCACAAGAAGAAAGTTTTGAAATCTGGAGAGCTCTTGGAGATCCCTCGACATTCTTGGCACCACAACTAGATAAGGTAGTGTATGGCACCGTTAAGTGTAGATGACATCACCAACAACCACCAATTAGCACACACAGAGGCCGTAAAAGGCGCTAGTATTTTGTATTTGTGTAGTATATATCTGTGTAAATATCGGCGCTAGTATTTTGAGTCTGTGGTGTGTGTGTGTGTGTGTGTGTGTGTGTGTGTGTGTGTGTGTGTGTGTGTGTGTGTGTGTGTGTGTGTGTGTGACCATTTGTGAAAGGCACTTGTCAATTGACACTTGGCCTGCTGTTTGTGTGTGACCTATTCAAGAGATGTATCAATGGACCAGCACACATCGGCTTTCAGGAACAGTGTGAAGAACTTAGCATCCGCCAGGTGGAAGCCTGGGGATGCTCCGCCATCAACACTGAAATTTTACTCTATAACAGAACTCTATAAAACGCGCTCACAATCGCACTTTACTAGCAGCAACAGGAATCATGTGACAGCAGACAGATAATAAGAGTAATAACCGCGTAAACATCAACAGCAACAACAGTATGAGCGTGGCAACAGGCCAAGAACAGTCACAGCACTGTAAAGAGCAGCATCAACATGCTTCAGAAACAGCATTCGTGACACACAAGCAAGAAACCCCAAGGCAGATAGCACAGCATTACAACAGAAACGAAGTCAAGGTAACAGTAGTAGCAACAACAGCAGTATCAAGAGAGGCAGCAAAAACAGCAGTAGCAACAGCAGCAGCCGCAATAACAGCAGCAACAGCGTACAGGGTACAGCGTAAAAGGTACAAATGATGGCCAGTGTGTCAGCAGTGAACATTCTGCTTCTTCTGTTGTTGCTGCTCCTCTGGAATGTGCCATTGCTCTCTCATATTTTGTTGCTGCAATTGTTTCCACTTTATTCGCAAGCTGCGGTGTACACCTGACAACAACGACGACTGCTGGTGTTTACGTACACCTAACAACAACGAAAGCTGCTGATGTCCACGTACCCCTGACAACAACGACAACTGCTGGTGTTACGTACACCTGACAGCAACGACAGCTGCTGGTGTTTACGTACACCTGACAACAACAATAGATGGGCAAAAGGCGACTCGAGATGATTATAACTGGCTTGTACTCATGATAACAATTTGCCAGAGTTCACGACAACTGAACCTGGCTATTGACCAGCCAAAACTATCTATTGAGCCAGAGGGAAATGTTCGAGTTTGTTGACGTTGCTTGTGATCTTGCCAGAGTTTGTTGACGTTGCTTGTGATCTTGCCAGAGTTTGTTGACGTTGCTTGTGATCTTGCCAGAGTTTGCTGACGTTGCTAGACATCAGACAGCTGCAGCAGACACCAGTCACAACAACTAGTCACAACACCAGTCACAACAAACACTAATAACAAACACCAGTCACAATAAACACCGGTCACAACAAACATCATTCGCAACAAACACTAGTCACAACAAACACCAGTCACAACACTATTCACAACAAACACTAGTCACAACAAACATTAGTCACAACAAACACCAGTCACAACAAACACTAGTCACAACAAACACTAGTCACAACAAACATTAGTCACAACAAACACCAGTCACAACAAACACTAGTCACAACAAACACTAGTCACAACAAACACCAGTCACAACAAACACTAGTCATAAACACCAGTCACAAACACTAGTCACAACAAATACCAGTCACAACAACCACCAGTCACAACAAACACCAGTCACAACAAACACTAGTCACAACAAACACTATTCACAACAACCACCAGTCACAACAAACACTAGTCACAACAAACACCAGTCACAAACACTAGTCACAACAAATACCAGTCACAATAACCACCAGTCACAACAAACACCAGTCACAACAAACACTATTCACAACAAACACTAGTCACAACAACACCAGTCACAATAACCACCAGTCACAACAAACACTAGTCACAACAAACACCAGTCACAACAAACACCAGTCACAACAAACATCAGTCACAACAAATTATTCACAACAAACACCAGTCACAATAACCACCAGTCACAACAAACACCAGTCACAACAAACACTAGTCACAACAAACACCAGTCACAACAAACACTAGTCACAACAAACACTAGTCACAACAAACACCAGTCACAATAACCACCAGTCACAACAAACACCAGTCACAACAAACACCAGTCACAACAAACACCAGTCACAACAAACACTAGTCACAACAAACACTAGTCACAACAAACACCAGTCACAATAACCACCAGTCACAACAAACACCAGTCACAACAAACACCAGTCACAACAAACACTATTCACAACAAAACACTAGTCATAAATACCAGTCACAACAAACACCAGGCAATACCAGTCAAAAACATCAGTCATAAACACCAATCACAAACACCAGTGACAGTCACAATACTGTCATCCGGGAGGGGGCTGTAAGGAATAAGAGTGAGCTTTACACATATTGCCTTTAACAGACAAATATACCAGTTATCTTAGCACTTGGATACTGTGAGGGGTAACTTAGCTTCGGGAGAGTACGAGACGTTTGCTACTTTTTCTCAACGTAAGCTTAGCCATCCTAATCTTACTTATCCCTAACTTCAGTGAAGCCTTCCAAGGCCCAGTGTCCTTTATACTTCTGTTATAACTTCTGTTTTTAAGAGAAGCTTTTATGAGGTCTGACCTACAATTTACACTGGCCTTTTTACCTGAGAGAGTCCCTCTATTACCACACGCTAGCCTACTCTTTCCAGTTACATGCGAAAACGCCCCTCATCTTCCAGCTGAACAAGAGGGTACTTCTCTTATCCAAGGAACACAACACATTAAAAGCTAATGATAATGTTGAAATTATCTTGAGACATCACAACAAACACTCTCAACACTAGTCACAACACCTGTCAACAAACTGGCGTTTGTTGACTGAACGTGCCGGGGCCCACTAGTAGAAGTAGGTTACATCCATAGGGAGTCTACTTACTAACCTACTTCCGGTATTGGGCATAGCCACTATGTGACGATACCTTAATCTGTTTTATCTTTCTGCTTCCACTGGCTATAATATAAAAATGTCCATCTTCATGTTTCTGTATTACATAAAGTCTACCGGGCAGGCAAAACGTCTCAATAAAGATACCCAGGTGTTCCACATCTGTCTTATTTCTTAACATGTCTGTGATAAACCTTTGATCTAATATTGCCCACTACTCGTTACGCTGAATGATCAATCCTGGCACTCTGAATATATTCTAAAAAATGTATCTCTTGATGTTTATGCACCGAGAGAAGCAGTGTGTGTGGTAAGAAGATAAACGACAATATAAGTGGATAATGATCACGAATGCATTCACTAGTCCACCTTTACTGAAAAAGTTCCGTCCTTCGACCTTAATGAAGGTCGAAGGACCGAAGCACTTTCAATAAAGGAGTCTTAAGTGAATGCATTCGTGTCATTTCCCTTAAGAAGCAATGTCTATAAAAGGAAGGGTGCTTTATCTTAGTGTATGTCCACTTGAGTTTACCTTAATTCCTGCAATAAATATTAAAGTATCCTTGACTGGTGGTGTACAGGTGACATGCAGCCTTAATAATCCTCGTGTAGTTTATAGACTCTAAACTTAAACTAACCATAAATATTATTATAAGGATATTATTATTATTATTATTATTATTATTATTATTGATCGTAAAGGTCAGACAGCATAACAAGAGTACAGACGACAAAGAACAAAATCGTCTTGAAAACTGTGTAAGAAGGAGCAAACAATGGGTAGTTTCTCAAGTGAAAGCTCGTTAGAATGGCTGGACGTCAGAAGCAACGTTCCTTAAGGCACGCAGGACTATTCTTCGTTTTATTTAATAACATCGTTAACCGGTGATGCTGTATAGTTCCTTCCAGGGAAGGGTGATGCCTAGATGCTGGTGAAGGGTTCTTCATACAACACCTCTTCCTTTAAATATGTTAAACTGTTTTACGAGCACCTTAACCCCAATGACAGCCACTGGAGAAAAGACCTGGGGGCAGTAGTAGATAAGACTCTGGCATTTGAAACCAAGTAGATTCACTACCGTGGTTTAATTGGTACCTTATTCGAGCTTCGACCCAAGAATATCATGCTCGCACTGTACACTTGTCTAGTCTAAAACACCACCAACAGACACGACAGCAGTCACAACAAGCAATAGTTACAATACCAGTCACTCTAGTTACAACAAACACCAGTTTTTTAGCTCTGGTCACTACCTTTCAGAAACGATATACAGAATCGAAGTGTACAATGCCCAGCAGGGATAAACGGTTTACCTGGAGTTTACCTGGAGAGAGTTCCGGGGGTCAACGCCCCCGCGGCCCGGTCTGTGACCAGGCCTCCTGGTGGATCAGAGCCTGATCAACCAGGCTGTTGCTGCTGGCTGCACGCAAACCAACGTACGAGCCACAGCCCGGCTGATCAGGAACTGACTTTAGGTGCTTGTCCAGTGCCAGCTTGAAGACTGCCAGGGGTCTGTTGGTAATCCCCCTTATGTGTGCTGGGAGGGAGTTGAACAGTCTCGGGCCCCTGACACTTATTGTATGGTCTCTTAACGTGCTAGTGACACCCCTGCTTTTCATTGGGGGGATGTTGCATCGTCTGCCAAGTCTTTTGCTTTCGTAGTGAGTGATTTTCGTGTGCAAGTTCGGTACTAGTCCCTCTAGGATTTTCCAGGTGTATATAATCATGTATCTCTCCCTCCTGCGTTCCAGGGAATACAGGTTTAGGAACCTCAAGCGCTCCCAATAATTGAGGTGTTTTATCTCCGTTATGCGCGCCGTGAAAGTTCTCTGTACATTTTCTATGTCGGCAATTTCACCTGCCTTGAAAGGTGCTGTTAGTGTGCAGCAATATTCCAGCCTAGATAGAACAAGTGACCTGAAGAGTGTCATCATGGGCTTGGCCTCCATAGTTTTGAAGGTTCTCATTATCCATCCTGTCATTTTTCTAGCAGATGCGATTGATACAATGTTATGGTCCTTGAAGGTGAGATCCTCCGACAAGATCACTCCCAGGTCTTTGACGTTGGTGTTTCGCTCTATTTTGTGGCCAGAATTTGTTTTGTACTCTGATGAAGATTTAATTTCCTCATGTTTACCATATCTGAGTAATTGAAATTTCTCATCGTTGAACTTCATATTGTTTTCTGCAGCCCACTGAAAGATTTGGTTGAGGTCCGGTTCCCAAACTAAGTAATATATTGTATGAAACCATGTATGTACAAGGTAAAATAAGGTGGAAATAGAATATTAGAGGCGGTAGCGGCCAAGATTCGTTAAGGTTACTTATATATGCAGCACATACACAAGTATCGTAGAATAATGCAGAATACGGGCATATAGAGTTAAAATAACACCGACATTAATGTAAAGATATTGATACCTGAATGTTGCAGAAGACAAGGATGGATTTAATATCACCATGTCATATCAACTACTTGGACTAGAATGTACTCACGAGATGAGTGGCGCTACTCTGTCAACTCACCCTTTGAGTTTACTCTTATACTCCTGTTATTTCTCTCTCTCTCTCTCTCTCTCTATTTGCACAGGGTTCTACAAAGTTAGGTTTAGGGTTTATTTACAAGCTAAGAGCTGTATCCTACATCAGTTCTCTCTCTCCCCTCTATTCATTCATCCTAGCAGGGCTTCTCAGGCTGGCCACTCTCACTATAAACAAATCTGAGAACAAAATAAATTCGAGATTGCATAGCCCACTTCACATATTTTGATCCAGTCCTGTTGGACTGAAACCTGCAAAACACTGGCCAGTGAATCTATATATAGTAGAAGGTCTGACGCTATCCTGATCTCCCAAACCAAAATCTCACAACTCATACTAACAATTTCATTTCCTGTGTGATGGAGTGACGTAAACATAGCTAGCTTCTGCTACCACTATGTAACTCTCACACACAATCCGGGATGTTGCACACTATGGGCTGTACTGGATTTTGTTTAAGAAAGTAAACAAACCTCGATTCCTTCAGTTGGCCGTGTCTTCCCATCCCTCCTACGATCCTCACTCATTTGTCTATTTAGTTAATGAATATATTTTGGTGTGGAGTATAATGTTGGTGTTAAGCAAGAAAATAGTTATTTTACGTTGTATAAACTAATTAACTGATCCAATACTAGCAACAATTTAGAAAGCCGTTTATTCCGTCCTCAAGTACTTATTTACCAACTGCTCGATCAAGCTACCAAACCTAGTATTAAGAAGTGCTTAGTAATAAATAATAGTAATGAAGTATTATCTGTACTTGTGACGAAAACTGAAATCCTAAAATTAGGTAATTTAACGGAATTCTGAATTAAAATTCTCGCATTAATTTTGAGTAACCTCCCATAAATTTTTCGTCGCTGTAAAATTTTGTGGTAGCAGCGACGTGATAATGACACATGTGGGTGTTCATATATTATTTAATGAAGACTGATGGGAAGCATATTACTGTGTAATAACACGGTTCATCGAGAGGTGAAGCTGCCACTGCCCTCAGACACGACTGGTGGTCACAGGTCCCTCCAGCATCACTCCTAGTCACCAGTACTTCCTATTTGGCTGACATAACTAAAGAATATGTGGATTATGGTGGGTCCGTTATAAAATGGCGGTGTGAGCCCAAACTAGCAGGCCCAGTTCGTGGCAAAGGATGAAGTAATTTGAAAATCTAAGGCCTCTGGGATCTGAGGTTAATTTTCTTATGTCTGAAAGTAAGGGAATCTGGAACGTCGTGTATTAATGTTATGAAAATAAAGAGAAAACTGAGCGGAACAGTAAGGAAACAAGTAGACTGCGTCACACCAGCCAGGCGAGTCCCACCACTGTCACTGTTATCTAGGGAAGGTGAATAGCTATCCAGCACATGACTACTAAGAGAGAGACATGTAAGAGAATGTGGAGGGTGACAGGAGTGGATAACCGGCACTCAGGCAGATGATAACAGGGACTTGCAGTTGGGCAAATATAAGTTTATAAATGTGGTTTCGAAAAAAATAGAGACAAGAAAACTTGGAGGTTACAGATAGAATTAAAAAAAAATCCCAGGGCTCAGTTCAACAGTTCCGATTTAGATATCTGTAATCACTTTAATGAAGGTGTTTTGATAATGGTGAAGGTCACTTCATTCCAAGATGAAGAACCACCCTCCATTTTCTTTTCACAAGGACGATTACCTCCCACTCTTCAGGTGTTTTATAGCCCCTGCGGGTGTAGTGCTTACCCCACGAAAATTATCACAATAGAATTCTCACTCATCTTAAATTCCAGGAATTTATCGACATTTGAAATAGCTTATAAGTGCTATTTCTACTTTATCAAAAAAAGTGAGTAGAGAGTTTAAGAGAAAGAGGACGTTGGCCTGGGCGTCTGGACCTGCACAAGCTGCTGCTACTGCTGCTGCTGCTGCTGCTGCTGCTGCTGCTGCTGCTGCTGCTGCTGCTGTTGATGCCGCAGCTGCTGCTGATGATGATGCTGTTGTTGTTGTTATTGCTGCTGCTGTTGTTGCTTTTGCTTCTGCTGTTGCTGCTGCTGCTGATTTTGCTGCTGATACTGCTGCTGCTGTTTCTGTTGATGCTGCTGATGCTGCTGCTGATGCTGCTGCTACTGCTACTGTTGGTGGTGCTGCTGCTGCTGTTGTTGCTGTTTCTGCTGATACTGCTGCTGCTGACGCTACTGCTACTGTTGGTGTTGCTCCTCGTGACCAACACAGCCTCACACCTCCCTTCCTCGTCTCCTCGTGACCAACACAGCCTCACACCTCCCTTCCTCACCTCCTCGTGACCAACACAGCCTCACACCTCCCTTCCTCGTCTCCTCGTGACCAACACAGCCTCACACCTCCCTTCCTCACCTCCTCGTGACCAACACAGCCTCACACCTCCCTTCCTCGTCTCCTCGTGACCAACACAGCCTCACACCTCCCTTCCTCACCTCCTCGTGACCAACACAGCCTCACACCTCCCTTCCTCGTCTCCTCGTGACCAACACAGCCTCACACCTCCCTTCCTCACCTCCTCGCGACCAACACAGCCTCACACCTCCCTTCCTCACCTCCTCGTGACCAACACAGCCTCACACCTCCCTTCCTCACCTCCTCGTGACCAACACAGCCTCACACCTCCCTTCCTCACCTCCTCGTGACCAACACAGCCTCACACCTCCCTTCCTCACCTCCTCGTGACCAACACAGCCTCACACCTCCCTTCCTCACCTCCTCGTGACCAACACAGCCTCACACCTCCCTTCCTCACCTCCTCGTGACCAACACAGCCTCACACCTCCCTTCCTCACCTCCTCGTGACCAACACAGCCTCACACCTCCCTTCCTCACCTCCTCGTGACCAACACAGCCTCACACCTCCCTTCCTCATCTCCTCGTGACCAACACAGCCTCACACCTCCCTTCCTCATCTCCTCGTGACCAACACAGCCTCACACCTCCCTTCCTCATCTCCTCGTGACCAACACAGCCTCACACCTCCCTTCCTCACCTCCTCGTGACCAACACAGCCTCACACCTCCCTTCCTCACCTCCTCGTGACCAACACAGCCTCACACCTCCCTTCCTCACCTCCTAGTGACCAACACAGCCTCACACCTCCCTTCCTCACCTCCTCGTGACCAACACAGCCTCACACCTCCCTTCCTCACCTCCTCGTGACCAACACAGCCTCACACCTCCCTTCCTCACCTCCTCGTGACCAACACAGCCTCACACCTCCCTTTCTCACCTCCTCGTGACCAACACAGCCTCACACCTCCCTTCCTCACCTCCTCGTGACCAACACAGCCTCACACCTCCCTTCCTCACCTCCTCGTGACCAACACAGCCTCACACCTCCCTTCCTCACCTCCTCGTGACCAACACAGCCTCACACCTCCCTTCCTCACCTCCTCGTGACCAACACTGCCTCACTTCTCTCTTCCTCACCTCCTCGTGACCAACACAGCCTCACACCTCCCTTCCTCACCTCCTCGTGACCAACACAGCCTCACACCTCCCTTCCTCACCTCCTCGTGACCAACACAGCCTCACACCTTCCTTCCTCACCTCCTCGTGACCGACACAGCCTCATACCTCCCTTCCTCACCTCCTCGTGACCAACACAGCCTCATACCTCCCTTCCTCACCTCCTCGTGACCAACACAGCCTCACACCTCCCTTCCTCACCTCCTCGTGACCAACACAGCCTCACACCTTCCTTCCTCACCTCCTCGTGACCGACACAGCCTCACACCTCCCTTCCTCACCTCCTCATGACCAACACAGCCTCACACCTCCCCTCCTCACCTCCTCGTGACCAACACAGCCTCACACCTCCCTTCCTCACCTCCTCGTGACCAACACAGCCTCACACCTCCCTTTCTCACCTCCCCGTGACCAACACAGCCTCACGCCTCCCTTCTTCACCTCCTCGTGACCAACACAGCCTCATACCTCCCTCCCTCACCTTCTCGTGACCAACACAGCCTCACACCTCCCTTCCCCACCTCCTCGTGACCAACACAGCCTCACACCTCCCTTCCTCACCTCCTCGTGACCAACACAGCCTCACACCTCCCTTCCTCGTGACCAACACAGCCCCATACCTCCCATTTGACCTCGAGATCAACATAACATCATAAACTACTCCCTGACCTCGAGACCAACACAGCCTCACACCTCCCCCTGACCTGAAGACAACACTTACTGCACACTGTACATTAGTCCTGACACAACTCTTCTCTCAGTGTCTGGGTAATTTTGGAATTCATTTAAAAAATCTTTGTAAGTGATACCGACAAACTGGTTTAGGACACGTGAGCAAACAATGGCACATATTTATTAGAGAAGTTTCGGTCCTGGAAGTGAGGCTTTTTGATCCCTTCTAACACACAACAGTCAAACACAATAGTAGATAAAGCCTGGAAGTGTGGTGTGAGTGACTTATAGTGACCTGATGAAAAAAGGGAAGTGAGGGGGCATCAGGCAGCCCATGAGGTCTAGTGATTCCTGTGTTATGAGGCAAGATGGACTTAGCTGAGTGTCATGTAATTTTGTAGCATCTGGTGTTATGTTCCACTGTGTTGGTGACGACCATGAGTGAGGCTTAAAGGCATCGTGGGTGCCTATGGTCATGGTCAGTGATGACGAGTTGTGCTTCGTTCCAATTCATTACATGTCCCTGGGTGGCCCGGTGGCCTGGTGGCTAAAGCTCCCGCTTCACACACGGAGGGCCCAGGTTCGATTCCCGGTGGGTGGAAACATTTCGACACGTTTCTTTACACCTGTTGTCCTGTTCACCTAGCAGCAAATAGGTACCTGGGTGTTAGTCGACTGGTGTGGGTCGCATCCTGGGGGACAAGATTAAGGACCCCAATGGAAATAAGTTAGACAGTCCTCGATGACGCACTGACTTTCTTGGGTTATCCTGGGTGGCTAACCCTCCGGGGTTAAAAATCCGAACGAAATCTTATCTTATCTTATCCCGTGGAGTTCCTCTGGAGGGCACAAGCAGTCCTTCAGTCGTCCCTGTTGCGGGCGCTTCGAATCCTGTATCAGAGTTTTTTATATTCGTAATATTACGGTTTCGCCAAACACAAAATGTAGTTTAGGAAATTTTAATAACTAACAAAGTTTCGCCTGGGCAACAGACTTTTTAAAAATCACTTCACTTGCATTATACAGAATCAGACTTTTTTTTCAAAAATTCTATAAATTTCATGAACTCACATGAAAGAAAAGCAAGTTGCAGATTCATTAATTGTGCAGAAGCAAGTACCTGAGAGACAGGAGCATGATATCGCTCCCGCCAGCCAAAATATAGTAGACTCTGCAGTTTTCTATAAAGGCAGGTAACTCACTGTAAATAAATTACTGGAAAAGACGGAAAGGTTTCAGTATTCTCAATAAATAATCTTTCTCACTTTTTAAGTGAAACAGATGTATGTTCGAAGTGTATATACACCAAGAAGGCTGCTAATATGATCTGAGTGTACTTTAATCGTGAGAGGAAATCGTACTTGGAGCATGGAGTTTTTTCAACTGTGGTAAAAGGTGTTTACAAGGATTTTAAAGGGGATGTTCGCCATGTGAGAATCCTATGTGGAGTTTCGTTACCTGTTTTTATCTTTTTCCTGCATGAAGACTGTTTACTCTGACTTTAAGGGATAGTTATGTTGTGTTTTATAGCCGAAATTTCGTGACTTGTCTTATTCGGCAACGAACGTTTCGCTAAACATGCCGAACGTGCATCTATTTTCATTAAAATTCTGCAAAAATTAGCAGTAACATAACAAAATGAATACATTTTATTGATATTAAACAATCATAGCTAATATTAGGCTGGCCTTTTGTGGAATCCTACCAAGGTTAGGTGGCTACTAAAAATTCAAAACCAATAACTTTTTATACCACATTAATTCACAGAAATATATACATCAAATCCACATGAAAAAAACGTAGAAACAAATTATTTTTAAGAATATTTAGCTAGTTTAATCGCCGTGGTCAACAAACACATTAACATTGCCTGACATTTAGGGTGTTTACAGTGTCTGACATGAAGGGGAGACAAGTTTTTTGGCCAGATCTTCGGAAAGTTAATAGCTCCTTGCCAGGTATGATGGCTTCAGCGATACTGTGGGCACAACCAGATGCTTCAGGAGAGAGATTCCAAGAAACCAGAGTTTAACATTAGGTGAGCTTTATCTCAGCGAAGAGTAAAAGGCACAGGAAGTTCATTAATTACTGGAAGCTAAAGTGCGTCACCTGGTGAGCTTTATCTCAGCGAAGAGTAAATGCACAGGAAGTTCATTAATTACTGGAAGCTAAAGTGCGTCACCCGGTGAGCTTTATCTAGTATCAAAAGAGTTAAATTAACAGGAAATTAACTAATTTCAGGGACCTAAAGTTCAACATCCAGTGAGCTTTATCCAAGAAGAAAATGTAATAAAATTTACAGGAAGCTAAATATCAACATTTAGTCAGTTTTAGCTCAATGAAGATCAGCTAATCAAAGTTATAGGAAACTAACTAGTTACTGGTTTTCAAATTATAACTAAACGAAAGCAAACGTGGCTGTAAATTTCAGCGAGATAAAATATCAACTCATGGTGCCCTTGACACACCTGTGACTGGTTTCCAAAATTCTTATATTCTCGCAGCCGTCCTGAGACCAGGCCGGGCCTCAAGTTAGGCAGTTGCTGCTAGCAGCCTGCATGCTCACATAATTACTAGAGGCTGCCTTCTAAGGCAGCCTAGAATTATTAAATTATTAATACCAAATATCAGTTATCAGCTTTAAAAATTATGTAATCGTGAGAAGTCGAGGAGATAACAGTTTGGATGCCCGGAGTTTACCAGTACCTGGTAATGCTAGTTACGCATAGTTCAACCTATGCAACACTGCTCAGATAATCAGAAACTGACATGAGGAACTTATCAAGTTCACAAATAGCCCGCACATTGGAGAAATAAACTTATGACGACGTTTCGGTTCGACTTGGACTAGTTAATGGTCCAAGTCAGACCGAAGCGTCATCATAACTTTCTCCTATATGCAGGTTATTTGTGTATTGTTCCAGTCACGGTATTGTGCCTTTTTAGTCTTTTTTTCAAGGAGTCTCGTGAAGACTGCCAGGGGTCTGTGAGTAATCCCTCTTTATGGACGAATGAAGTGGGATTGAAAATTCTTTATCCAATCATATTTACTGAGTTGACTCTCAGGGTAATCATTGCGCCTTTGTTTTTTAGTGGGGCAGTTATACACCGTCTGCCGAGCGTCTTGCTTTCGTACGGGATGACTTCGGTAATCAAATCAATCCCCCAAAGAATTTTCCAGGTGTAAATTATGTATCTTTCCCGTCTGCATTCCAAGGCGTAGGTTTAAGGGACTTCAAACTGATTCGACGCAATTAGAGGTTCTCTGTACATTCTCCGGCTTAGCAGTTTTGCCTGTCTTAAAGGACAGTAAAAGATTATTCGGTAGTTGAAGTTAACCCTTTAACGTTATATCATCAAAATAATGGCTGAATTTGGATGTACTTTAGTATATTATAGATTGTTTTTTTAAACCCTTTTACTCGTATGATTTCTCCCATAGCTTTCACAGGTTTTATGAATTTATGAAAATTGGTCCATTTACTTTTTCCTACTTACGAGTGATTGGGAACCACCTTTCCCTGAGTCTAGAACTACAATGCTTCACATCTCAAGCTCTCACTCCCGTTGGGAAGGAGATAAGACTCTCTGATTGGTTACTTGAGAATGACGATGAGTTACCCTGGCTAGAGGTAATGTCAACAATTTTATGTGCCCTGATTGGGCTCTGGAATCTTGCAGATGCGGGCGCCTTACAGGCTCTGAAATGCTAAATATTATTAAGTGATTCTCTTAATACTTTTTCTTCTTTTTGTCTTCCTCCAAAGTTCCTCTTTCATTTTGTTCATAACACAAGAATGACTCGTCCGATTGGCTTCAAATTTTCAGTGTTGGTGTACAGCTACAAGGGCAAGGTTCGTGCAACTATTTTTATGTGCCAGTGCCCTATGATCACAACTGCAGAACCACTTCAAAGATTCCTGGGAGGTCCGATAACTTTCAAAAGCCTCTGCTGCTTTGCTTCAAATGGTCGAAAAAGGTGCCTCCTGTTTCGAAAATGGCTGGGAGTGAAACTGAAGTGTGTTGTATATGTGTCAGTTTTGTGTAAAACAGTGTAAAATTATTATTCACATTAAATCAAGTTAAATATATTAGAGTCTACATCTGTACATCTCCTGAACGGCTTCAAGATTTGATGGCTGATGTGGGTAAATTTGTCAATATATTATATTAGTTTAAAAGAAACTGGGATCGTTGGAATTCGTATAATCACTGGAGAATGTCTTTTCTGACTGGCTTCATATTATACTAGTCATTAAAATTTAACTTTTTCTCCAGTTCATACACCAAACTGGTTGTTTTAAGTTAACGTTGATACGCTGATCAAGAACCTGAGGTTATTCAGTCTCTATCACGTGCTATTTTATTAATCTTTCGATCAATATTTTGGTTATTCAAGGTTAAAAGCCACATGACATATGATACCCAATAATCATAGGTATTAGGAGTCAGGTGGCTGTGTTTGGTAGTACACTCAGCTCAAATACCGAGGGTTCATGGTTTGATCCCCGGCATGGGTGGAAAGGCTGGATATGCTTCCTACACCTACTGCCCCTGTTCCACTAGCAGTAAGTGGGTGCCAGGGTGGTAGATGACTGTTGTTGGTGGCATCCCAAGGGGCGGTAGTATACCTAAGATAGAGCTGAGCTTTGAAATGAACTACGGTAGTATAACAGCTCTTAAACTGTACAACTGATCTATGGTGAGCTAACAAACAAAAATATGCATAGATATTAAGTGTAGTGCATACAGTGACATAAACTAATCTTAACATAAATTCGTTGTATATTTGCGTAACTAATATATAAAAAAATTCATACGGTCATATAAACATAGTTACATGACAGTTTTCAGGCTTTTTCGTTTGTGTTGAGTATGGTTCTCACACAGCAGTGTCCAGCAGTGTCCAGCAGTATCCAGCAGTATCCAGCAGTGCCCAGCAGTATCCAGCAGTGCCCAGCAGTATCCAGCAGTGCCCAGCAGTATCCAGCAGTGTCCAGCAGTATCCAGCAGTGCCCAGCAGTATCCAGCAGTGTCCAGCAGTGTCCAGCAGTATCCAGCAGTGCCCAGCAGTATCCAGCAGTGTCCAGCAGTATCCAGCAGTGTCCAGCAGTATCCAGCAGTGTCCAGCAGTATCCAGCAGTGTCCAGCAGTATCCAGCAGCGTCCAGCAGTGTCCAGCAGTATCCAACAGTATCCAGCAGTATCCAGCAGTGTCCAGCAGTGTCCAGCAGTATCCAGCAGTATCCAGCAGTGTCCAGCAGTATCCAGCAGTGTCCAGCAGTATCCAGCAGTATCCAGCAGTGTCCAGCAGTATCCAGAAGGGTCCAGCAGTATCCAGCAGTGTCCAGCAGTGTCCAGCAGTATCCAACAGTATCCAGCAGTGTCCAGCAGTATCCAGCAGTGCCCAGCAGTATCCAGAAGGGTCCAGCAGTATCCAGCAGTGTCCAGCAGTGTCCAGCAGTATCCAACAGTATCCAGCAGTGTCCAGCAGTGTCCAGCAGTATCCAGCAGTGTCCAGCAGTATCCAGCAGTGTCCAGCAGTATCCAGCAGTGTCCAGCAGTGTCCAGCAGTATCCAACAGTATCCAGCAGTATCCAACAGTATCCAACCGTATCCAGCAGTGTCCAGTACTATCCAGAAGTGTCCAGCAGTGTCCAGCAGTATCCAGCAGTGTCCAGCAGTATCCAGCAGTGTCCAGCAGTGTCCAGCAGTATCCAACAGTATCCAGCAGTATCCAACAGTATCCAACAGTATCCAGCAGTGTCCAGTACTATCCAGAAGTGTCCAGCAGTGTCCAGCAGTATCCAGCAGTGTCCAGCAGTGTCCAGCAGTGTCCAGCAGTATCCAACAGTATCCAGCAGTGTCCAGCAGTATCCAGCAGTGCCCAGCAGTATCCAGAAGGGTCCAGCAGTATCCAGCAGTGTCCAGCAGTGTCCAGCAGTATCCAACAGTATCCAGCAGTGTCCAGCAGTGTCCAGCAGTATCCAGCAGTGTCCAGCAGTATCCAGCAGTGTCCAGCAGTATCCAGCAGTGTCCAGCAGTGTCCAGCAGTATCCAACAGTATCCAGCAGTATCCAACAGTATCCAACAGTATCCAGCAGTGTCCAGTACTATCCAGAAGTGTCCAGCAGTGTCCAGCAGTATCCAGCAGTGTCCAGCAGTACCCAGCAGTGTCCAGCAGTGTCCAGCAGTATCCAGCAGTGTCCAGCAGTGTCCAACAGTATCCAACAGTATCCAGCAGTATCCAGCAGTGTCCAGCAGTATCCAGCAGTATCCAGCAGTGTCCAGCAGTATCCAGCAGTGTCCAGCAGTATCCAGCAGTGTCCAGCAGTATCCAGCAGTGTCCAGCAGTGTCCAGCAGTGTCCAGTACTATCCAGAAGTGTCCAGCAGTGTCCAGCAGTATCCAGCAGTGTCCAGCAGTATCCAGCAGTGTCCAGCAGTATCCAGCAGTGTCCAGCAGTGTCCAGCAGTATCCAGCAGTGTCCAGTAGTATCCAGCAGTATCCAGCAGTATCCAGCAGTGTCCAGCAGTATCCAGCAGTGTCCAGCAGTGTCCAGTATCCAGCAGTATCCAGCAGTATCCAGCAGTATCCAGCAGTGTCCAGCAGTATCCAGCAGTGTCCAGCAGTATCCAGCAGTGTCCAGCAGTGTCCAGCAGTATCCAGCAGTGTCCAGCAGTATCCAGCAGTATCCAGCAGTGTCCAGCAGTATCCAGCAGTGTCCAGCAGTATCCAGCAGTGTCCAGCAGTATCCAGCAGTGTCCAGCAGTGTCCAGCAGTATCCAGCAGTGTCCAGCAGTGTCCAGCAGTATCCAGCAGTGTCCAGCAGTATCCAGCAGTGTCCAGCAGTGTCCAGCAGTATCCAGCAGTATCCAACAGTATCCAACAGTATCCAGCAGTGTCCAGCAGTATCCAGCAGTGTCCAGCAGTATCCAGCAGTGTCCAGCAGTATCCAGCAGTGTCCAGCAGTATCCAGCAGTGTCCAGCAGTGTCCAGCAGTATCCAACAGTATCCAGCAGTATCCAACAGTATCCAACAGTATCCAGCAGTGTCCAGCAGTATCCAGCAGTATCCAGCAGTATCCAACAGTATCCAACAGTATCCAGCAGTGTCCAGCAGTATCCAGCAGTGTCCAGCAGTATCCAGCAGTGTCCAGCAGTATCCAGCAGTGTCCAGCAGTGTCCAGCAGTATCCAGCAGTATCCAACAGTATCCAACAGTATCCAGCAGTGTCCAGCAGTATCCAGCAGTGTCCAGCAGTATCCAGCAGTGTCCAGCAGTATCCAGCAGTGTCCAGCAGTATCCAGCAGTGTCCAGCAGTATCCAGAAGTGTCCAGCAGTGTCCAGCAGTGTCCAGCAGTATCCAGCAGTGTCCAGCAGTGTCCAACAGTATCCAACAGTATCCAGCAGTGTCCAGCAGTGTCCAGCAGTATCCAGCAGTGTCCAGCAGTATCCAGAAGTGTCCAGCAGTGTCCAGCAGTGTCCAGCAGTATCCAGCAGTGTCCAACAGTATCCAACAGTATCCAGCAGTGTCCAGCAGTGTCCAGCAGTATCCAGAAGTGTCCAGCAGTGTCCAGCAGTGTCCAGCAGTATCCAGCAGTGTCCAGCAGTGTCCAACAGTATCCAACAGTATCCAGCAGTATCCAGCAGTGTCCAGCAGTATCCAGAAGTGTCCAGCAGTGTCCAGTACTATCCAGAAGTGTCCAGCAGTGTCCAGTACTATCCAGCAGTATCCAGCAGTGTCCAGCAGTATCCAGCAGTGTCCAGCAGTATCCAGCAGTGTCCAGCAGTATCCAGAAGTGTCCAGCAGTGTCCAGCAGTGTCCAGCAGTATCCAGCAGTGTCCAGCAGTATCCAGAAGTGTCCAGCAGTGTCCAGCAGTATCCAGCAGTGTCCAGCAGTGTCCAACAGTATCCAACAGTATCCAGCAGTGTCCAGCAGTATCCAGCAGTGTCCAGCAGTATCCAGAAGTGTCCAGCAGTGTCCAGCAGTGTCCAGCAGTATCCAGCAGTGTCCAGCAGTGTCCAACAGTATCCAACAGTATCCAGCAGTGTCCAGCAGTGTCCAGCAGTATCCAGCAGTGTCCAGCAGTATCCAGAAGTGTCCAGCAGTGTCCAGCAGTGTCCAGCAGTATCCAGCAGTGTCCAGCAGTGTCCAACAGTATCCAACAGTATCCAGCAGTGTCCAGCAGTGTCCAGCAGTATCCAGAAGTGTCCAGCAGTGTCCAGCAGTGTCCAGCAGTATCCAGCAGTGTCCAGCAGTGTCCAACAGTATCCAACAGTATCCAGCAGTATCCAGCAGTGTCCAGCAGTATCCAGCAGTATCCAGCAGTGTCCAGCAGTATCCAGCAGTATCCAGCAGTGTCCAGCAGTATCCAGCAGTATCCAGCAGTATCCAGCAGTGTCCAGCAGTGTCCAGCAGTATCCAGCAGTGTCCAGCAGTGTCCAACAGTATCCAACAGTATCCAGCAGTATCCAGCAGTGTCCAGCAGTACCCAGCAGTGTCCAGCAGTGTCCAGCAGTATCCAGCAGTGTCCAGCAGTGTCCAACAGTATCCAACAGTATCCAGCAGTATCCAGCAGTGTCCAGCAGTATCCAGCAGTATCCAGCAGTGTCCAGCAGTATCCAGCAGTGTCCAGCAGTATCCAGCAGTGTCCAGCAGTATCCAGCAGTGTCCAGCAGTGTCCAGTACTATCCAGAAGTGTCCAGCAGTGTCCAGCAGTATCCAGCAGTGTCCAGCAGTGTCCAGCAGTATCCAGCAGTGTCCAGCAGTATCCAGCAGTGTCCAGCAGTATCCAGCAGTGTCCAGCAGTGTCCAGCAGTATCCAGCAGTGTCCAGCAGTATCCAGCAGTATCCAGCAGTATCCAGCAGTATCCAGCAGTGTCCAGCAGTATCCAGCAGTGTCCAGCAGTGTCCAGCAGTGTCCAGTACTATCCAGAAGTGTCCAGCAGTGTCCAGCAGTATCCAGCAGTGTCCAGCAGTGTCCAGCAGTATCCAGCAGTGTCCAGCAGTATCCAGCAGTGTCCAGCAGTGTCCAGCAGTATCCAGCAGTGTCCAGCAGTATCCAGCAGTATCCAGCAGTATCCAGCAGTGTCCAGCAGTATCCAGCAGTGTCCAGCAGTATCCAGCAGTGTCCAGCAGTATCCAGCAGTGTCCAGCAGTGTCCAGCAGTATCCAGCAGTATCCAGCAGTATCCAGCAGTGTCCAGCAGTATCCAGCAGTGTCCAGCAGTATCAACCGTCAAACTGGTCGTCAGGTCTCTCTGATATCTCGTCACCATGATAGTTGTCTTAGTAAAATCATTCACAGTGAGCTTCTATTTCACAAAACTGAGTTCAGAGTTTAAATTCAGCGTTCAAAACTAGTGAGAAACACATGTTTTTAAAAGCGAGCCAAAATCTTTTTTGGCCAGAGTTATCAGACGTGGCGGTGAGTTTCCCAGTAAGCAACATTCACAGTGTTATTGGGCAACATAATGACCAGTTTGCCAACTTTATTAAAGAAATAGTAATGCTGATTTTCATTTAATAACTAGCGAATGGTTCTTCTGATCGGCATCAAACCACTAACTTTGATACAGTCTATAAAAAAAAAACTGTAATCGTTGAAATCATAGCAATCACCGGCGAATGTCTTTCTGATAGGCGTCAAACTTTCGGTATTAATAGACTTTATTAAAAGAAAGTTTGGCTGTGCAAATTTTATTTTGTCAATTTTATTACATTTGCTGGTAATAACTAAAGAATGACTCTTCTGATTGACTTCAAATACTAAGCTCTTGTGTATCTTAATTGTAGGTATTTTTATACTAAATTTACACTGTCAAGGTGTCAAACTGCCAGTTGTATAGAACAAATTATATAGCAGACTTTCTAAAAAAAAAAAAAAAATCCTTTTAGGATCGTATTAAATTGTAGACTAGAACGACAAAAAGAAAAGTGACAGATATTGAAAACTCGCGTTTTTTGGCGTTTTCAACTGTTACGAGTTTAGTGAAAATTACATTATCATACGATATAAAATTACATTATATACGACATAAAATCACATTATCATACGATATAAAATTACATTATATACGACATAAAATCACATTATCATACGATTTTATGTCAGACCAGCTGATGATGCTGTCAAGCAGTGTTCTTGTCTTACACTGACTTTATCAACGCTTGTTTTGATTGCCTTCAAATTTTCATCCCCGGGAAACAACAGTTAAAGGAAGGTCCCTGGAACAACAGGCAAATGCAGGTGTCCTCTGTTTAATTTTATATACAGTAGACTATTCCCGAAATTGACTTCTATGCCTCTTCTGATTTCCTTTAAAATTTCATCGCTGGTGTATCCTACTGAGAAAAAGGTTGTTAATGGCGTGTGAAGGGGGCCTTTTGTATCACTTTTAATACTGAAATGGTACAGTATTATTTTGCATTAAGTACATGGAGTATGCGTCCTTAAAAGCGGTGCTTTGATGCTGGTGAGAGGCTCTTGATCTACGGCACTTGAGTTATCGTCCCTTTCCTTGAATCTAATCCCAATTCCCGATGAGCTATATAACCTCTACGGGTTTAGCGCTTCTCCCTATTAAAATAAAACAATTCTGAAAAGCATTAATAGCTGAGGCTTTTTATGAAATGAATGAATTTTTATTTTTTATTTAGGCTGTGTAATGCAAATTTTGCTGAATTCTGTGTAATAGCTGAGGAATGCATCTCGTGGTCGGCTTCAAACGTGTGTTGTGTGTTTTCTTCAAATGGTTTTAGGTCGTAAAAGTTTTAATAGGCTAATTTTATTAAACAAGTTCATTTCTATGTAAAAAAAAAACTGGAGAATTTCTCTTTTGATCGGAAAAATAGTCTCAGTGTTTGAGTTTGTTATCTTAAGTTAAATCTCGTCCCGTCATCTTAACTACAGACATCATCTTGTAAAGACAGTCAAACTGGTGATTGTTTAAGGCGCATTAAACAGTTGAATTTTGTCTGATTTTACTCAGACCTTGCACAGCGACTCGTTAAGTTAGCTTACAAGGCAGGTATCATCTCAGGACAAGACTTCATGTCTTCGTGGACTGTGTCCTCAGTCCCGACCCACAATTAAGACAATTTTCCTGGCTGCCTGTCTCCAGTTCGCGCCCTAAACTTTTATTTTAACGTCTTTTATCTTATATTTACAACTTTTCTGTTGTGATATGTTTTTTTTTTTATTGATGGAGGAAAACTTAACTTAGCCTAACGTTAGTTTACCTAACATAACCTAACGTTAGGTTAGGTTATGCTAGGTTACGTTAGGTTAGGCTAAGTTAGGTTAGGTTAGGTTAGGTTAGATTAGGTTAGGTAAGGTTAGATTAGGTTAGGTTACGTTAAGTAACCTAACCTAATCTAACCTTACCTAACCTAGCCTAACCTAGCTTAAACCTAACCTAACAGCATAAACCTAACCTAACATAACCTAACTTAACTTAGAAATCTGCCGCAAACTATACGTAATGAATTTACTTAAATGCTTAGAGGAAAGGTTGATGTGCACATAATATCTGTGTAACTTCAAGACTAGTATAAAAAAATGTACTTACTTGCTCACTTAACTTCTTACCTACTTACACCTTAAATGCTGGTCAATCTTACCTAGAGAACAGTTGGGTCTGATTTTATCTCCTGTGTAGGTTCCAATTTGCCCTTTTCTGGAGGAAACTGAGAAAATTGAAACATTAGTTTTCAAGCGATAATTTCTGAGTGTCTCAGCCATTGTGACTTCTCACCCCTTAACTCTGATCACTTGATAACAGAACATCCGAGAGGTTTCAAACTTAATGTGCAGGTTTATTTTAGGATAACAAAAAAAGGCCTTGTGTATTTGTTCTTCTTTATTCATTTATTTATCCCCCCCCCCCTCTGTGTTCTTGCTCTTATCCTCTGTGGACACCTAGCTCTCTTGCAGTGCTACTCTTTCTTAGTATTTGACTGGCTCCTCCTCCTTCTTAGTACTTCCCCAACTACTACTACTACTACCTTCTACCTCCACTACTACTAATACTACTACTACTACCACCTCCTGCCTATATATACCCCTCCCTCTCTCTTTTTCGCTAGTGTGACTTTGTAAATGGTCCAAGTGGGATTGAAATGTCGTCGTAAGCTCCTCTGTTGTATGTGCGGGTTTATATGTGTATTATTTTAGGATATTGGCCTCGCTGAGATAACAAGAAAATGCCTCTTCAGCTCACCTTCAAACCTGGCGTTATTTAGTGTAAGGTTTGAAATAGTTTTGGACTGTGTATGTCCTATTTTGTCCTTTTTAGGTTAGGTTAAGTGAGGTTTGTCAAGAAACAGGACAATTGTTTCCTGACGCGGGTCTTAGATGATGACCCGCCGTTGTATGGTATGGTATATGGCACATAAATACTACACAAGTACTGGATTGCTGACACGTACTGTGAGGTACAGGGGGCTGGGGTTATGCAATACTGGGATACCTTTCTCGGATCAAGCAGCAATCAAAACACACTAAGTTGTTTGTTTTTTAAAACCAGCCTTGCTGGTTTAAAAACCAGTAAGGCTGGTTTTTAAACCAATACCACCTTGCAACCAGTGAGGGTTGCAAGGTGGTATTGGTTTTGTGATTTAAATATTTTTTTTTTTAATATTTCAAGGTTTTAATGGAGGTTATAAGAGGCTTAGCAGGGAGGAAGAAATTAGTGCTTCTTACGAATAATATCTTTATCTGTAAGTAAACTGACATTTGAAGAGCTTCTCTGTTCATTATAAAACTGGACAAGGATAAAATGATCAAAGATAAGGTAATATCCGGTATTTAATGTATTTGACATTTTAACTTTAATTCAACACACACACACATCTTCTTTCAACACACCGGCGGTATCCCACTGAAGCAGGGTGGCCCCAAAACGAAAAAAAAAGTTTCTCTTTTTAAATTTAGTAATATATATAGGAGAAGAGATTACTAGCCCTTTGCTCCCGGCATTTTAGTTGCGTCTTACGACACGCATGGCTTACGGAGGAAGAATTTTGCTCTACTTCCCCATG